>NW_023010007.1:0-23935 GCF_902201215.1 Prunus dulcis | reverse complement strand
TTACATTTTTTCAAAGATTTTTGCACTAAAAAAGCCAAAATAATTGCAAGAGGACACCTGGCGCGATCTCAGCCCATCACCTTTCACCACTTGCACAAGTGTACGTCAATCAACATGGCCACATCCTTGCCTTTTACCCTAAATTATTATTTTATTACTTTTTCTTAGAAAATTCATAACTAAATACACAAAAATTAGAAAAATGATCCGAAAATTGCTACGAACTCATTGACACTCCATCTCCCTTGTTGAATTCCCCGATTCATGGTTACGCATTTTAAAAAATAATTCCGAACATTAACGGGAGATGCTTGTTGAAGTAGGTTATTGAAGTTTAAGTTAACAAACATCAATACTTAGGGTTAAGAGGAAAGTGAGTTATGTAAAACAATTTGGATTCTTTCATTGCAAGACGAATGATTTATAGGTTCTCCTAGTTGTATGATGTCACAAGGAGGCCGGAGTAATTTTCGGGGCATTTGTAGGAATTTCCTACTATTTATTACCTATTATCAAGGATTTTTCCACGAAAATACCCAACCCTAATTGCAAAAAGACACCTGGCACAATCTCAGCAGGTCACCTTTCACCACTTGCACAAGTGTACGTCAGTAACAATGGCCACATCCTCCCATTTTACCCTAAATTATTATTTTATTCCTTTTTCTTACAAAAATCAGAACTAATTACACAAAAAATATAAAAAATATCCGAAAATTGCTACCATCTCATTGACACTCCATCTCCCTTGCTGAATTCTCCAATTCATTGTTACGCAGTTTTAAAAATAATTCCGAACATTAACGGGAGATGCTTGTTCAAGTAGGTTATTTAAGTTCAAGTGAAGAAACATCAATACTTTGGGTTTAGAGGGAAGTGAGTTATGTTAAACAATTTGGATTATTTCATTGCAAGACGGATGATTTATAGGTTGTCCTAGTTTTATGACGTCACAAGGAGGCCCGGGTAATTTTCCCAACCTTTTTTTGGAATTTCCTACTATTTATTACCTATTCCAATGGATTTTTCCACTATAATAGCCAACCCTAATTGCAAAAAGACACCTGGCGCAATCTCAGCCGGTCACCTTTCAGCACTTGCACAAGTGTACGTCAGTCAACATGGCCACATCCTCCCATTTTACCCTAAATTATTATTTTATTACTTTTTCTTGGAAAATTCAGAACTAAATACACAAAAATTCCAATAATGTTTCGAAAATTGCTACGAACTTATTGAGATTTCATCTTCCTACTGAATTCCCTGTTTCATGGTTATGCTACATTAGTATTTTATTATTATTTATCCTAAATTATTTTTATTATTATTATATTACTTTTTAGCCTGTACATTTGTTAATTATATTTACTCCAACTTTTTTTTAAAATTTTTATTTTCCGTGTGAATAGACCATTTTTGGTGCTAATCGGTTTCTCTCTTCTTCAATTTGTTAATTTTTTTTCTTTTTTAGGTTTAAGGGATGTTTTGAAAAATAAAATGGAAATATACAAGCCATCCATTCTACAACATCAGGAAAAAATTATTCAAAGTCATTCACTGTTCAAGTTTTGCTTAAGAAACGTGTAACCAAATCATTTGGGATATGCTAAGTGGGAAAATGTCATTCCCAAGCACTGGTGAAAAGACACCTATTTACTCCATGCATGCCTTTTTGTTTACCAAATATTAAGATTGCAGTTGTGCAAAATATCTGTGTCAGTAAAATGTCATTCGTAGCCGTCTATGATGTCAGTAATAATTCCGCTATATAATATATATTATACATTTATATATAAAACGGTTTATGACAGCACAAACACCAGACAAAATAGATTAAAACCCAACATTTAAACAACATTTGTACAACGTAGCCAGCCAACCTAGAACTGAAGAGAAGCAAGTCCACAATGCATAAAAACCATAAAAACATACTACAACTAATTATAAGGGTATGGATTCCCTGGCACAACATACACACGCATCACCTTGAACCAAAAAATACTCTCACGGTGCCATTTGCATCGATTGCAACAAGTCCAGAAGGCAGGATTTATCTTTTCTTCAGTAGGCCAGCCTTGAATAACAAAACACCATTCATTGTTGTTACAAGCGCTGCAGTGATTGAACTTAATCTTCCCATAGTAAAACATATCTACGATATGTCTTGCAACAGAGAAAACTCGGCTTAATCTTCGTCTCAAAGCATCCCTGGTTCCTTTCATATCAATGTTGTTACGTTGATTCAAAGAACACAAGAATTCTAATGCATCCTCTTTTGATTGACCAATTCCGGACATGCCAAGTAGTCCAACTAGATATGCCGCTTCCATATGGCCTGCCGTGGCTGCAATGCGCATCCCATACAACGCTTCCACGTTACCCTGCATGAAAAACACTTCGAATGCTTCTCTAAATATCGACTCAGGGTTATCGCAAGCCCTGCATTGTTGCAAGAAATGCTGGACCGCAGGATTGGCATGGTACCAGCTAGGATGGTCTGGGTACTTTGCCATTGAAATGGTGTTCCACACTTGTGGAGTGTTTGCCAAAGTATGGAACAATGGGCACACAGATGCCATACGGAAGAGATCTTCCGATGATTGGGTTGCCACGTATAACATCACTTTAAACCAAGCTAACTCCGGGATGAAGGCTTGGGGCATATCCAAATGGAGATGCTTCCTTCTCTTTCCTCCGAGTGTAGTGAAATGTTTTGAATTCATTGCAATGTTTTTGGAATGGAACGATTTGAGGAGTGGAAGAGGGGAGAAATGAGAATATATGGGGTTTTGGTTTTGTTTTAGCCTCTGTTTGTAGTGTTTTGAAAAGGTGTTTCCACTTGGGGTTTTTCCAAGTTGACCATTTTTAAAGAAACTGAACCCAACACCCTAAAACTCAAGACAAAAGAAGGGAAAACGTCATCAAAATGCAAAGAGAGTCAGACAGTCAAAAAGTCAATTAATAACCTATTTGCATAGCCATTTTTAGGATTTTCCCGCCATCAAATTCATTGATACAAATGTGATGGATTACTGACTAGTCACAGAAGGTCCCATCAGATACTTTTTCATTTTCCCACACCAAACTACCCCTAGTAATGTTATTAAAATGGAACCAATGATGATGGATTCTTATCCAACTAGTTGCCTTAATGAAATATAAATAAAATAATATATTTAAAGCAGTGTCCCCTCAATTTTCAAATTAATATTTGGTAGTGAAATATTATATTGCTTTTTGGGGTAAAAGGTGTCACAATTCTGACGGTACAGGTGTCCAGATCGTGACCAACCCACCCACACACAGAAAAGAAGGATATAATTCGATTTGGGCAGAGATGAGAGAGAGCTGAGTGAGAAGTTTAGGGTTATGAGTGAAGGGGTATGACTGAGAACTATGAGTGAGAAGGTATGAGTCCGAAGAGGTTTCAGTGAGAAGATCTGAGTGAGAAGAGGTACAAGTGAGAAGATTCAACATGTCTTCGTCTTCATCTCCCGCTCAAACAAAGAGGTGTCAGTATTGTGGAGCTACAATGGTGCTTCGGGTTTCAAAATCAGATAAAAATCGAGGGAAGCCATTTTGGAAGTGTCTAACCTCCTATGTAAGTTTTCATTTCAAGAATATGTATGTGGGTGAAAAAAACCTATGTCTAACTCTGACAGAATTATTTTGCATATATGATGCCTGCAATTAGGGAGCCACCAGTTGCAATGGATTCGAATGGGTTGATGTAACCTCCGCTGAAGCAGAACATCAAGATGACACGTATGATGCTACAGTGCTGAATATGCTGAAGTCCATTAAGGACTTGGTATTAGTTTTATTAGTTGTATCAATTGTCATATTATTTGTTCTTTTAATGACCAATTAAGTGCACGGTTTCAAGGATTGTGAAAGTTCTCCCCAAAAAGACATGTTGCACGCACCACCAATGAGTTTTCAAACCCATTTTGTAATTTTTGTTCTTGAAATTGGTGGATTGACATTGAATTTAAATTATTGTTTGAAACAAAAGCATTTATTTGTTTGAAACCCAGCAAAAACTTTCCAAGACTGACTTTAAAAAAATAAAGTCATACGAAGACGATAAAATCACATTACAGGGCCAATACGATGCAATAATAAGACAATACATTTTTTTGAAAATTGCATAATTATTCAGTGTATATAGATTGTTTATTTGCGTATACTTAAAGTTTATTGATTATTTACTGCATGTATATCACATGATATTGAATGTTTATTGATTGTTTACTGCATGTATTTCGCATATTATTGTTCCGATATTGAATGTTTATTGAAGGTTTATTGATTGTTTACATGTTTATTGAAGGTTTACTAATTGTTTACATATTTATTGAAGTTTATTGATTGTTAACTGCATGTATTTCGCATGTTATTGAACCGATATTGAATGATTATTGAAGGTTTATTGATTGTTTACATATTTATTGAAGGTTTATTGATTGTTAACTGCATGTATTTCGCATGTTATTGAACCGATATTGAATGTTTATTGAAGGTTTATTGATTGTTTACATGTTTATTGAAGGTTTATTGATTGTTAACTGCATGTATTTCGCATGTTATTGAACCGATATTGAATGTTTATTGAAGGTTTATTGATTGTTTGCTGCATGTATATCGAATGTTATTGCTCCAATATTGGATGTTTATTGGGGGCAAAAGTACCACTCAAGTAAGATTTAAGGGGGGAAACGGACCTTATTCTTTCTTTTAGTAGGAAGAACAACTGTTAAGTATAATTTCCTATTCAATACGACTTCCTTATGGTTGGTGTAATTGGGGACTGATGTATATTGCATGTCTATTGTGTGTATATTGCATATCTATTGCGTGTATATTGTTTGTCTGTTGTGTGTATATTGCTTGTCTGTTGCCTGTGTATTGTTGTTTATTTCCTTCGTAAGCAATAAACAATCAATACACATACAATAAATGTAAGATATACACGCAATAGAGAAGCAATATAGACGCAACAGACATGCAATATAGACGCACCAATATACATTACTTTTATGCTACTGAGCTGCCCAAAACCAATAAAAAAAAGAAAATCAACGAATTTATTAACCGATTATAAAGGAGAGAGGGATTCAAACCCGAGGGGCGGTACGGAACCAATAGGGAGTTTTTATAGCATTGCACCTGGGGACATTTTTTCATGTGTTTCTATAAAGAGGGCATGGTTGAATAAAACATTGGAGGCGAGGCCATAGCCGCTTATTCCCCTTACAGAATTACCTTATTAAGATGCAACCCATTGCGATTAAGTCAAGGCATGTTGAACGGCTTAAAGATTGGGATATGATATTTGAAATGGTAACTTGCATAAATGATGACATATCACTTTGCAATGATGTAATACACTTAAAAAGCCATCAGTCCCTATTCACATATGCATTCTTCAAATCCCAATTCACATATGCAGTCTTTAAATCTCAATTCAATGCAGTTTGGTTAAGGTTATGTAAATGTCGTGAAGGAGTTAGGCTAATATTACACAGATGTTTGTTTCATTAAATCCAAAAATACTTTACACTCCATAGGCACATTCTATGTATGGGAATGACATGTGTCTAACTTCAAAAACTCATCTGCCTATCCATTTAGATTGCCTACGTGCAATAGATTTACAGATCCATTTACTTTTCTCCTCACCAAGCCTCAGCATCTCCATTTCAGTTTCTTCATTTTTCTGTCTATGCTTTGCATCCAACTCCATATACATTTAGCACAATATGAGAATAAACGTAGCGTAGTATCACACTAATCAAAATGAAAGCATGCATCCGCTATAATATTTGCCACTATTTTGGTTCTAATTGTTATTGTCCAATAACTTAAACCTAAAATTATGTACAAAAATACACTAAGATTGAGAAAGACGAAGAAGAATAGAGGAGCAGAGGTAGAATTCGAAAAGGACCCGTAGGTCTCTATTGTGTATTTACATGAGTTTGAAATTGGACATTCCCAAAACCTATTTAATCATCATGTACCTAAACCAAGTTCAACCAATATCATGGCATGTAAGCATCTCCCCGTGTTATCTCTGCAGCCAATTTCAACCGAAAAAAGGGCATGTTCTGCGAGGTGCAAGTAGCTAATGGAATCTCAGCGCTCAAAAGCTCAATGTACTTCAACACGAACATGCCACAATCGCCTCTGAAGCAAAACAAGAACTCGATCAATTCAACTAATGACATTCTAACGTAATTGACAATTTAAAGTAATAAAATTAAATAAAAAGTTGTGCTTACTGATTAGACTGTTGTGGAACATCCACACGTTCTATTGGCCACGGACACCACCAATCTCGGCTGCAATTGTTTGCGTAAACACCTTCTTCATAAAAGTCGATGGTGTTGAGAAGATTTGGAATCGTAATTGAAAGCGGGGCGAGTTCTTCCTTTAAGATCTCATCTGGAATAAGTGAAACCTTTGAATCGTACACTTTGATTTCACACAAAACCAGATCAATCATTACAGCCACCCAATGCTTGTACTTCGTCAACATACAAGGGGCATACACCTTATATACGTTCTGCCAATCCATCCCACACGCCGGAACCTTGCCATTTACAACGTTCAGTAAACTGTTTCTAATTTTCCACCCAACCTGCTCTTTTTTTCTTTTATTATCCGCAAAGCAAGTATGAATGTGATTCTTTGAAATAGAAAACAATCAATGGTTAAACACCTCCACAAAGCAAGTATGGATAATTTGTAATTATTAACAGCACTTGGTCAAGGCCTATGACATACCATAAAAAATACATCGGTCGTTGTCCAGTCCGATATTTCTACTTCCTCCAACTCTTGTTGTCGCTTCCGGATGAGATACAACCCCAAATCAATGTGCTGCAACATGTTTTTCTTGTCAATCTCATAATCTATGTACATTAAAACAAATGCATAATCAATTAAACTTACATCTCCTTTCAGCCAACCATCAGCTTTGACGAGGGAAGCGAAGAATTCAATCTCAGCTTCCACGTTGCCAAATTGCATCACCAAACTATGAATATAAAAAAGTTTTAGAACACAACAATTAAAAAATATATACACTCATGCCTTCTATCTCAAAAAAACAAGGGACTTACTTTGGGTTATGGCGCCATTCCCAACAAAGTTTCAGCAATTTCACCATATCATCATGCGGAATCGCCTTCATTGGGTCTAACATCTGAAGTCGGGTTGTCTCTGGCAGAGTTTTTTGAACCAATTCACTACCTTCAATGATCTTCCACATAGGAATGATCCTCTTCCTCTTCCGTAATTGGACCCCTTGTTCCACAGCTTTACCTTTATCATTCAACCAAACGTTCAACTGAGATAGCACAGCTGTAGGTTGATCCAAATCAATGTCCCCGAGAGTAAACTCAACCTTTGTCCCCTCCGTGCTCTCGCCAATGTCATCGCCAAGCAACATAACTTCATTATCTTCTTTCTCACATTGGTTTCTTTGCACTTCCTTTTCCTCACTTCTTTGTCTTTTCACTTCCTTGCCCTCCCTTCTTTTTCTTTGCGGATCCTCTCCCTCACTGACTTTTTCTTTGCAGTTCCTCTCCCTTACTGCTTTTTCTTTTCACTTCCTCTCCCTCACTGCTCTTTCTTTGCGCTTCCTCTCCCTTGCTGCTTTTTATTTTCACTTGCTCTCCTTCACTTCTTTTCCTTTGAGCTTCCTCTACCTCACTTGGTTTTCCTTGCACTTCACCCCCTTCAATCCCCTCCTCTTCCTTTTCCTCTCCCTCATTTCTATTACTTGGCCCTTCACCCCCTTCAACCCCTTCATCTTCCTTTTCCTCTCCCTCATTTCTGTTACTTGGCCCTTCATCCCATTGAATGTCATCCATTTCCTCACTTCCCTTAAATAGATGTGAGATGACACAACGATTCATCCTCTCTTTCAGTAAAGCTAGGTCCCTCCTTACTTTCTACTCAAACTAAGGACCTAAATAGTGGTCCAAAAGTTTTTCCATCCGTATGACCTTTAACTCAAGGACGTCCTTTTCCCGCTTTACTTGAAACAACTCGGACCTCAACAAGCTTACCACCTTGTTCAACTCATCAAGATCAGCACATGAAGAAGGAATTGACTCTGCCGAGACAATAGTAGGGCGATCCTGTGGCCAACACCAATATAGTTGTCTCGTTTCCTCTTCACTAGGACGTAGCGCCCGCAACTGAACTGCCTGTTTCAGAACACAAACAAGATTCATATTCAATCATTCTACTTAATAATTTCATTGAATCTTATAAACAGTTTCAAGGGCTACAAACCAAACCTCTTTGCTCTGGAAAAAAATAATTGTTCAACTTTCTCATCTCGGGAACAAATGTAGTAGTTCTCCATCACAAAATACGTGGGATAGCTATTGGATCAACAACCTTGCAGTAATTCAGGTCCGTCATTCTAGGAATTAATTCATATACCTAAATCTACACAATTCACCGGACAAAAGTCATTATTTAAGTTTTAAAGTCACAAAGCATAACTGATGTAATAACCCAAAACAAAATTCTTATTTAATTAGTAATTTATTTGGAGAAAAGACAATTTTGCCCTCAGAATATTTTATTAAGAAAAAGGTGACTTTTTGATCGAGAGGGAATTTGACAATTCCACTTATGCCATTGCGTAGAGCACGGTGAAATGAGTTCATAGACACGTAGTGGGCCCGAATCAAAGTTGTAACGAGAGAGTTATGGTCAAAGAGTCTCAGTGGCACAACCATAAATATTTTGAAGTTGAATTTATAAAACCAGCTCAGCCTCTTTCTCTCTCCTCGCGCGATCTCTCTCTCTCTCCTCTCCTGTTTTTGTCCCGCCGCCTTCCAGGAGACGCTGGCGCCGCCACAGGGCACCACCGGCCACGGGACCGTGGTGTTCGAACCACCGTCGTCTCCTCTTCCTTCCCAGACCATTCCCCGCCGGCGACGTGACCGGTGCTTGGCGGAAAATGTGAAAAACCGACAGGAGGTCACCGAAACTTCACAGCCTCCGATCTCCCTCCTCCGGCCACCATTTCCGTTGACCCAGGTATGGATCTTGAACCTCTCGAGTTGTTCTAGCTGCCTGTTGGGTAGGGATAGATCAATTCTCAGTGTAACTATCGGATTTTTGAGTTTGAAAATTCGACCGATTTTCGGCCTCCGTGAACGGCCACTTTTTGGGGTAGGTCCAAGAACAAAAGTGGCTCCAAATATGGTGTTTTACCTAAGGTAGGAGTTTGGAGCCGTGGTTTGAAGTTTTTCCGGCAAGGTGTAATCGCTTTGGACACCCATCGCTGCCGGCGCGTGCTGCCGGTGCGTGGGTGAGGGTAGTGCAGTGGCACTGTGTCTTGTTGTGATCCTCAGGTAGTCACGAGCGCGTAGGATTTTGCGGATCTCAATTTGGATACCGTTTGATCCCCGAACGGATTTTCCATATTATGCGACTTCCGGATTCAGTACTGTTGAACCGTTGGATCGCGCTCAAATTCAGATATGTTGCTCCAAATAATTTCAGAATCGTGTAGGATTCGATGGATTGTGAACCGGAGTCCCGGATACTCTGAAATCGCGAACCCTGAGGTTAGGGTTTGGAAATTTTATGATTTTACGATCGTGGTCAATCCGATCGTCAGTTTCAGACCAAACTTGCAGGACATGGTTCCTTAAATGTGAGGAACTTAAAGGAACTCTCAGATTGGTAATTGGAGGTCGTGGACCCCACGGGGTTCCGTATTGACCAATATGGAAGTTTATCGCTTAATGAAGTCTCGAGTCTTTTCAGGCGATTTTAAACATCTGAAATGCCTAAGTGGGCAGAAAAATGACTTTAAAGTTAGTGCACGCACTTCTAGAAGTCGGGAGTCGGGTTTTTACTTAAAATCTTATACCGAGCAGTTTTATTAATTAAATATTCATCATGGTTTACCCAGGCACCAGGGACCAGGCAGACCCGCAGAAGAGACCTTCAGGAGGTCTAGCTAGCTCGGACCAGGAGTACGTGGACTTTCTTTCATAAATGATTTTATATAAATGAGTTTATATAAATGAGTTTTATTATTTGATCTTGAATAAGTTTTATTAATTGTGATTTTTCCTAGTACGCTGTGTGAAGTTAAATATCTTATTTATATGCTGCTTAGTTGATATGCTAAAAACTTACAGAAAACAGAGTTTGAGATTTATATCAGAGAAAATAGCAGCATAGTTTCAGATTTAACAAAATTCAGTTATTTATTAGACTTTTCAAAAATGTTTTATTTTAAACCACTGTGAGTACCCAGTTACGGTTATTACCTTCAGTTATGCCGATGTCTACGGACATCCAGTTTACCCTCAATTTTGTCAGTGCACTTGACATTTGCCTCACAAGTTTTGGGGACGCTCGAACCGTGACTGCCAGCATTTGCGGCTCGGATTGACTGTGTGTCGCCGAGACCTGCCAGGATTTGCGGCTTGGATTGACTGTGTGTCGCCGAGACCTGCCAGGATTTGCGGCTCGGATTGACTTGGTGTCACCGAGACCTGCCAGGATTTGCGGCTCGGATTGACTTGTTGTCACCGAGACCTGCCAGGATTGCGGATCAGGCTGACTACGGTTCCCTAAATCCTGCCAGTTGCGGCTCGGGTTGACTTTGTGTCACCGAGACCTGTCAGCGGATCAGGCTGACTGCGGTCCCCTGAATCCTGCCAGTTTGCGGCTCGGATAGACTTTGTGTCGCCGAGACCTGCCAGGGGAATTGACGGAATTACATGGGTACACCCGAGTGGTAGTTTTAAAGTAATTACAGCGCTTTTATGCAAGGTTTGAGTACAGTGCTTTTATGCAAGTTTGATTACAGTGTTTTTATGCAAGTTTTGATTTCAGTGCTTTTATGCGAGATTTATCGAGCTTGAATATGATTTACATATAAGTATATAAATCTGTGAATGCTTTGAGTTTAGTATGCTTTAAATGCAAAGTACGTATTCAGTTTTACTTAACTATTTTTACAATGGGGGTTTGTATATTCTTAGGATATTTTATGAACCTTTATTTTTGTCCACTCACATTTTCAAATGTTTTGCGCCCCTAGGCTGTAGCGTGCACAGGAAATCCACCACCGGGCCATCTTGCCTTCCGTGCCTCCTTGCTACAAAAGTGTTGGTTTGAAAAAAGATTCACTTCTCTGTAAACTATTAGAATTGCTCTGATATATTGCCCTAGAGTGAGATTGGAACTTTTGGCATGTATATTGAAGTGTTGGCAGTTGGTTGTGTGGATATTTTGCTTGTTCTGACAGGTGGAAATTTTGGGATTGAGCAAATTACAGGGGAGACTCTGCCGAATTTTCGGCAGGAGTCAAGGTTGAAATTTCAATTAGAAGGGCAATTAGGTCAATTGTGCCCGACATTCGCCAAGTGTTCGGGTCCTGTCAACTGACATGAACATTATTACCATGTACCTAGAAAGCATACGTGAAACCTTTAAAACTCCACCCATCCCTTTGCACTTCACCATGCTTATCCTTCTTGCCCTTCTCATTTTTTCGGCGTGTTCCCGTTACCTTACTTTTCCCCTTCCCTCCTCCCTCTTCATTTTCAAAGCTTTTCGTATACATTGTTGCTGCAGAAAATAAACTGTCTTGGGTTTTGTCAAAGGACACCGAACCCCATGGATACCTGTTGAATGCATCCAAGTCCTCTACAAGGGTCAGGTAATTTACATTGATGTTCAAATGTTTGTCTCTTCTCAAAACCACTAACTCAACAAAGTACACAAGAGTTAGCTTGTAGATGTCATCTTTCTCTGTGCACCTTAGAAATGCTTCTTCTAAAGCATTACATGTAATTCCTTCGTCTGTAAAATATCTTTTCTGAAGTCTAATTTCAGCACTTTCTCCACTGGAAACTTCAGGCACTTCCCCAAAACTAAGCCCTATGATCAAATAGAAATCCTGACGAGTGAACTGAGCAACGTCGCACCCTATTAAGAAACTCAGTCCATCCAAGTCTTTCACACCCTGCCCCGTGACTCGACGCAACACAACCCCATGCACAATCTGCTGGCTAAACTGAATCTTATCTATATTCAGAAGATGGCCAAAGCATGATGTCTTGAATTGTTCTAATTGTTCGACACTCAACTTTACTAGAATTGCAGCTAGGGGTGAATTTGCATGTGAGCAATTGTTCACCCGTTACACATATGCCTCTGACTCTGGCCATACCAGCTACACGTTGGATCCCATTTCCTAAAATACAAGATGAAATAACGTGAACACATATACCACGTATTTGCACAATCATATTGGTATTTACACAACTAGTCAACCAGGCACATTACAAACTTTACAAAGTACATGCGCATAGGGATTACAGATCACAGGCTTTAACATCATCAAATCAATATGACAAATTTTGTCCAATACCTGTTAATGCAATGATTCTGTGAATTACAACCAATGGCATGTGTTTTATTTAAGGATCCTAACTCCAATCAATGGTTGATGCATCAGTGAGTGTGAGTGCAATCTAGGCAAGTTATGCACCTCACACACATGACAATTATTGTCATCTTATACACAACACAAAATAAATAAGAAAGATGTGGAAGGAAGCAAAGCAAAGCATCTGCTTTGCTATCTGCTTGCTAAGCCATTGCCATATCCTTCTTTCTTTCTATCTTTTTCTTCAGTCAGCCACTATGGTCGTGGATCAACCTTTATTTCAAATGCTTTGCACTTTTATTCATGAGTTTATTATTATCTGTTCTCATTTTTCACAGGCAAATTTAATAACAAAGGAAATAATATTTATTTCAAAAAATATATACATTCTAGCGCCAGAGAGATAATCTGCACTCTGCATTGCTTCAAATGTGGAAGGTTTTGAGGGCCTCCAATTCAACACCATTATCTTATTCATATCATTATTGACATGTTATTGACTTGATTTTCATTCGTTTTTTAACATATACCCAAGCAAAAATTAACATGCAAGTGAAGCACAAAGAAGAGATGCCAAATTCAACAACACTGATCGTACAAATTGGGAAAAACCATTACTCTAACCCTAAACTCAAATTCCATAAATTACTCACCAAATGGTAGTTATTGAACAATCGCAAGGTGTCTGTGTGGGGTCTTTGGGTGGCTTTGCTCCACAAATGGAACCTATCACTTCCAACGAATATGGCTTCTCTCCTTCCCCTTCCACTGTTTCGCCCCTTCACTGTTTCAGAATCCACGCCTTTGTCCCTTCCACTCAAAATAAATACTTTTTCAGGGTTTAGAGAACGGAGTTATGTTCAACCGTTGCTTTCAACCGTCGTTAACCGTTGCCTTCAACCATCGTTAACCGTTGCCTTCAACCGCTTCTCAGAGCGATGGGTTTTAGAGCGATGGGTTTTTTTTGTTCAAACTTCGAACTTGCCTCTCTTTTTTTCTTTTTTTTTGGGACCAACTTCAATGCTGGATATTAAATTCGGGTTTGGGTCCCTCACCTACCCAATTGTAAAACTTTATCTTAATTCTCCTCAGCCCTTGGATTGATCTGATGGCTATAAAGTGAACCCCTTATAACTTGACACTCATTATAGTCTAGGCGATGCTGTAGTCGATAACAAAAAGAGAGTTTTCTTGTATTCATAATTCGCAATTGCAACATAATTAGCATTTTACTAGGGTTGGCAGCAATAATAAAAAGTGATACAAAGAAAATAGTTTATCATTTTTTGTTGTTTTAATAGGTAAATTAGGGACGTTTTGAAAAAATTATTAATTCTGGTGTTTGAATTTTCGCACCCTGTTTAACGAGTTGTTTCGTGTCAATCTACTAACTTAACGCATCATATTAAATTCAAACCGAAAATGGAAAAATAAACTACCTTCTAGGTCAATCAATAAGAGTGTAGGTGATAGAAAGTGAAGTTTGCGAATTAGCCCCATGTTCGAAATCAATTGTGTATAGTGTAATAAGGACATAATTAATTTTTTTCACACCTTCTCTTGTATAGTGTAATAAAGCATAGATAATAATATAAAAATATGTTAAGAAACTTGTTGAAACATATTGCTATGCTTTTTGTACTTGATGAAATGTGATGAAAACAAAAGAATCAAAGGTAGACAACACATACTAGACTGCCTTAGAATATACAACATTACCCAATAACTATACCCAAGCTTGAATTATGCATAGTTTCCAATATTTGATACAAGTGTCTCCTACCCATTAGGGCTACTCATAGAGTGCTGGATCCGATAACCTTGGAGTGGGGATGGCAACCAAAGGAACCTCCTTCTTCAAAGCAAGCCCAAACTTCTCTGAAAAATCCTGCTCCTCCCCTTGTGGCAATCTCCAGTCAAAAGAATGCAAAAGCGTAGCAAGCAAATGCATCACCATCCTCTCAGCCATAGCGATCCCGATACATATTCTTTTCCCAGACCTAAGTCCCTTCCACTATAATCCCATTTACTATCCAAGAACCTGTTTGGATCAAACTCCAATGGGTTCTCCCAGTTACAAGGGTCTTTGTGTATGGCCCAGACGTTGATGAAAACCCGAGACCCTTTCGGGATGGTGTAGCCTCCGACGGTGCAGGTTTTGGTTGGGGAGTGAGGGATTAAGAGTGGGACGACTGGGTGCAAGCGAAGTGTTTCTTTCATGACGGCTTGTAAGTAGGGTAGTTTATGAATGTGGGATTCTTCTACAATGTTGTGCTTGCCAACTACGGCGTCTAGTTCTTGCTGGGCTTTTTGCATCACCTCTGGTTTGTTCATGACTTCAGCCATGGCAAACTCTATTGTGTTGGAGGATGTGTCGGTTCCAGCCATCACCATATCCTGTCCACAATATTGAACACCAAGGTCATATGTTAATGCACTATTTCATTCACACTATCCTTACAATTTAAAAAATAGGACATGTGTTAGGCCAGTTGGTCAACGCAATAAGTTTACTCTCTTGCACTCAAGTTCAAATTCCCTTTCCGTAGATTAGATTAATTTAGAGTATTGCTTATATTTAAAAAATACGTTTTAAAATTTAATTTAATAAATAAGTAATCAAATATCATATTATCTAGTTAATGACACATCAAAACTTGCCCTTCATATCATCTCTCATTGCCCCAATTAACATTCCTCCCCCCCCCCCCCAAAGTTAAGAAGAAGGAGCGGATTTTCTCACACACACTACTAATGTTCTATGGGAGTTTGAACCAGAAAGCACTGGTCTGCAAGTCAAGGCTATTTTTTATTGAGCTAGACTTCGTCGACATTGCCCCAATTAATTTAGTAACATAATATTTGGTTACTTCAATTTAAAGGGGATTTTTCATTTGGTTAACTATGTTGTTTTTTTTTAATTGAGCCACTTGAGTTGTAAGGATGATAAGTTTCAAAGTATTACTCCATTAATTAATATTCATATTGAACCCCAAGCTCTTAAGCTTCAAAGAACTTCATCATGCATAAACAAACCTCTTGACAGCTAACGATAGACAATGGATAGTTATAGGTATCCACACAAGGTCGGGTCGGGCATTATTTATTTATTTTTATTTATTTATATGTATGTGGACTCACGAGTCAGGTTTTTATGGGCGGACCGGGTTAGATTTTTTTGGGCTCAAACGAGGCATGCTTTAGATACCCAAGCTCAAGCCCAACTCACTTAACAATGGGTCGGACCGACTCATGGCCCATAACAAGCCCAGTCAAGCTTTTTCTCGTGGGCCAGACAAGCCTCTATCAACCTATGGGCTGGCAAGCCTAATAATGACCCCTAACCCACACCATCCCCAACCATCACATCCCTAACTTATAATGGATTCCCATATCACATTAGAGCAAGTCCACTCAAAAAAGATAAGGCAAGGCAAGGGCTGCCACTATTCATGTGAATAGTGGCAGCTTTGCCATTTTTGGTTCCACCCCAAAAGGCTAGGGTAAGGGCAAATACTATTTATTGTACTTTATTTCCTATTTTTTTATACTTTAAACCATTAATGTTGATAAGCTTTTCAGATAATATTTTTGGTTGCCACGTGTCACTCTTTATTATAAAATTATCACATAAAATTTCAGACAACATTTTTGAATTAAATTTTCAGATAAGATTTTTGGTTGCCACGTGTCCATCATTTTTCAGAAATGATTTTCGAATGAGATTCTCTGTTGCCACGTGTCTTATTTCAGATAAAATTTTTAGATATTTATTATATAAAAAATTATAATCTCAAATTTCAGATAAGATTTGCACTCTCTAAAATTACGCCATGTGTCCCATGTCAGATAAGATTTCAGATATTTTTTTAAAAATTATAATCTCATATTTCAGATAAGATTTTCACCCTCTAAAATTGCGCCACGTGTCCCATGTCAAATTAGATTTTCAGATATTTAAAAAAAATTATAATCTCATATTTCAGATAAGATTTTCGTCCTCTAAACTTGCGCCACGTGTCATCTCTATCTTCTGAATCCCTCTATAAAACTACACCATCAACTCATACCTCTTACACCATATCTTATCAATTCCTTCATTTCTCAGATTTTACAAAACACATTCTACTCTCAATGTCAAACTTGAGGGAGTGTGGATAGGCGAGAGCGAGAAGAGGAAGAAATCCGGCGCAGACGTGCTGAGGAAGATCGGGATGCCAATAAAGAATAGGAAGAAATGCTTGTAGCGGCTTGTATGCTTAATTAATCAAGGCAACACCACCGTCGTCGTGCCCCTGAATATGGACAAACGTAGGCAGTATCGGGGTAAGAATCTGTTGGAAGATTACTTTATCCCAAATTCGTTGTATCATGTTTCTAAGTTTTGAAAGAGATATAGAATGCAGTCACATTTGTTCGAAAAAAATCATGCATGATATTTGTAATTACGACACATACTTCATTTAGAAGTATGATGCTGTTGGAGTTTTGGGTCTTCTCTCAGAGTAAAAACTTACAGCTGCTTTACGGATGCTTGCTTATGGGGCATCTGTAGAGCAGGTGGATGAGATTGAAAGGATGGGAAAATCAACTATCCTAGAGTGCTTGGTGAGATTCTGTGATGTAGTAGAAAATCTGTACACGAGGGAGTACCTTCGCAAACCTACGCCTATGGACCTACAAAGGCTTCTACAAAAAGCTAAGGCTCGAGGTTTCCCATGAATGATTGGAAGCATGAATTGCATGCACTGGCAGTGTAAGAATTGCCCAACTGCTTAGCAAGGAGACTATGGGAATCGAAAGGGCCAAAAAAGTATAATTTTAGACGTCGTAGCTTCATTCGACTGTTGGGTTTGGCATGCCTTCTTCGGAGTTGCCGGATCTTAGAATGACCTCAATGTGCTTGGTCAATCCCTAGTGTTCAAAGATGTATTGCGAGGTCATTCCCCCAGGTCACTTACCAAATCAACAATACCGTATACTCTGGTGTGTATTACCTTGCCGACGGAATTTATCCTAGGTGGACGACATTCGTGAAAACGATTCCGAATCCCCAATCCGAGAAGGAAAAAAGCTTTGCTACCTTTCAAGAAAGTCACAGGAAAGACGTGGAAAGGTGTTTCGGTATCTTGCAAGCTCGTTAGGGTATTATTAGGGGTGCTGCTCAGATGTTTGATAAGGAAGTGATGAGGAGGTGTTGCGGAGCATTATGATGACTTGCATCATCCTCCACAACATGATTGTGGAGGATGAGTATGATTATGATGCTCCAGAGGTGTTCGAACTGGATCCAATGAACACAACCTTGACAAGGATTTATGAAAGGCCGATTGGACCAAATGGACATCCATTGGAGCACGAACCGTTAGTTCAGGATGGTCGATTCAACAACCCCATGCTTGATCATTACTAGGAAATGCAATCTTCGTATGTTCACAAGAGGCGTCAAGTTAACTTGATCGAGCACTTGTGGGAGATGAAAGGCAATCACAATGGATGAGGTCAAGATTAATGCTTTGTTTTCAAGTTTGCTTTATTTTGTGTGTGGTGTGGTTGGAATTATGTTTAATTTTGTGTGTGGTGTGTTTGGAATTATGCTTTTAATTATGCTTTGTTTTGTGTGTTCTTTGCAATAAAATAAAGTAAGTTTGTAATTAATCTTTGTTTTCATGTGCAAATATTTTTAATAAATAGTCATATAATTTAATGCTTTCTTTATTGAATAAAAGGGAAACAATACAACAATTCTTAATACATATGGCAAATCTTTCAATCCAACCTAATGGTTTTGATCATTTAACCAATCCGTATTGCTTGGTCCGTCGTCATGGAAAAGTTTTCTTCTCATCACATCCCTTCGCTTCACCTTCCAATAGGACTTTGTTTCAGGAGACATATGGGTGGTATCCATGGCCATGATTTTCATCTCTCTATCCTCTATGTCTTGTTCTTGTGGTTGCTGCCTTTCAATTGCAAATACTTCATGTCGTGCCTTGTCCGCTTCTTCTCTTTTCAAGTCTCTCCCAAGTCTCAGTGCTCTATTCTTAGCAACTTGCTCCAAAAATTGTGCACATTCATTGTTCGAAGTGCTCCCTTTCTTCGCCTTTGTCGCCTTTCTCCCAATAGGTCTTGGTGCACGTGGGAGTGGTGAGTCTTGATCCATTGGAGTCCAATGGCGAATCAGTTGCTGGCGAATCGTGGAGCAGTGTCTCATTCAACACAACCGGCGAAGCATTGCAAATGATTTTGAATCTCGAACAATTCTTCACAATTTCCCAACATTGGTGGCTCTGGAAACTTTTTTTGCCTTGCCTCGTGGCACCGAACCACATTGTGCTTGTTGACAGGACCCAAGCCAAATTCCGCTTTGGAATTCGAGTCGAACCCTGTGCGTGTCTGATACTTGGCGAATGTCGGGCACAAATAACCTATTTGCCCTTCCACTTGAAATTTTAACCTTGACTCCTACCGAAATTTCAGCAGAGTCTCCCCTATATTTCGTTCAATTCCAAAACTTACACCTGTCAAAACGAGCATAAATATCCATACAACCAACAGCCAGCATACTTAAGATACACTACCCAGTTCAATTCTCCATCTAAGGCAAATATCAGAGCAGTTCTAATAGTATACAGATAAGTCAATCTTTTTACAAACCCACACTTTTGTAACGATATGGCGCGGAAGGCAAGATGGCCCGGTGGTGGTTTTCCTGTGCACGCTACAGCCTGGGGGCGCAAAACATTTGAAAATGTGAGTGGACCAAAATAAGGGTTCATAAAATATCTAAGAATATACTAACCCCCATTGTAAAATAGTTAAGTGAACTGAATATATACTCTGCATTTGAAGTATACTAAACTCACGGCATTCACATCAAGGTATTTATATATTTAAATAAATATATACAATCGTATTCAAGATAAAATTTTCATGAAAGCACTGAAATCAAAACTTGCATAAAAACACTGAAATCAAACCTGCATAAAAGCAATGTACTCAAACCTTGAATCAAAGCACTGTAATTAATCAAAACTACCACTCGAATGTACCCCTGTAATTCCGTCAATTCCCCTGGCAGGTCTCGGCGACACACAGTCTATCCGAGCCGCAAATCCTGGCAGGATTCAGGGGACCGCAGTCAGCCTGATCTGCTGGCAGGTCTCGGTGACACAAAGTCAACTCGAGCCGCAATTGGCAAGATTCAGGGGACCATAGTCAGCCTGATCCGCAATCCTGGCAGACCTCGGCGACACCAAGTCAAACCGAGCTGCAAATCCTGGCAGACCTCGGCGACACCAAGTCAAACCGAGCTGCGAATCCTGACACTCACGGTCCGAGCGTCCCCGAAACTCGTGAGGCAAATGTCAAGTGCACTGAAAAACTGAGAATAAACTGGATGTCCGTAGGCATCGGTATAACTGTGGGTAATAACCATAATTGGGTACATGGTGGTTTTAAAATAAACTATTTTAGAAAAGTCTGATAATTAACTGTAATTTGACAAATCTGAAACTAAGCTGCTATTTCCTCTGATATAAATCTCAAATTCTGCTTTTTATATCACTTTAGCATAGTTAACTAAACAGCGTATAAATAAGACATAATTTCACAAACATGTTAGGAAAATCACAATGAATAAAACTTATGCAAGATCAAATAATGAAATTTATTTATATAAATCATTTATAAAAGAAAATTCCACTCACTCCTGGTCCGAGCTAGCTAGACCTCCTGAAGGTCTCTCCCGTGGGCCTGCCTGGTCCCGGGTGCCTGGGTAAACCATCATGAATATTTAATTAATAAAACTGCTCGGTATAAGATTTTAAATAAAACCCTGACCCTCGACTTCTAAAAGTGCGTGCACTAACTTTAAAGTCTTTTTTTTCTACCCACTTAGGCATTTCAGATGTTTAAAATCGTCTAAAAAGACTCGAGATTTCATTAAGCGATAAACTTCCATATTAGTCGATATGGAACCCCGTGGGTCCACGACCTCCAATGACCAATCTGAGAGTTCCTTTAAGTTCCTCACGTTTAAGGAACCATGTCCTGCAAGTTTGGTCTGAAACTGACGATCGGATTGACCACGATCGTGAAATCATAAAATTTCCAAATCCTAGCCCCAGGGTTCGCGATTTCGGAGTATTTGGGACTCCGATTCACAATCCGTCGAATCCTACACGATTCTGAAATTATCTGGAACAACATATCTGAATTTGAGCGCGATCCAACGGTTCAGCAGTATCGAACCTGAAAATCGCACAATATGAAAAATCCGTTCGGAGCTCAAACGGTATCCGAATTGAGATCCGCGAAATCCTACGCGCTCGTGACAACACGAAGATCACAAAAATACCTAGGGTCACTACAGTACCCTCACCCACGCTCCGGCAGCGATGGGTGTCTAAAGCGATTATGCCTCACCGGAAAAACTTCAAACCACAGCTCCAAACTCCTACCCTATGTAAAACACTATATTTGGAGCCACTTTTGTTCTTGGACCTACCCCAAAAAGTGGGCGGAAGTGGCTAATCACGGCGGCCAAAAATCGGCCGAATTTTCAATTCGAAAACTGGGTTATCTACGGTCAAAATTGATGCAAACCCATCCAACCATCAGTTAGAGCATGGAAAATAGGTAGGAATCCATACCTTACTCGACAAATTTGGAGAAGAATTGAGGGAGAACGAGTGACTTGAAGATCCGGTGAGCATCGTCTGTTCCCGCGCGATTTTCGGCCAGCACAGGTCACGTCGCCGGCAGGGAACGGTCGGGGAAGGAAGAGGACGTCGTCCCGGTCGTTTTGGTTCGGCCCCGTCCACAGCCGTGGTCGGTGGCCGGAGATAGAAAGGAGAGAAGGAGGAGGGGCGGAGAGGTCGCGGAAGAGAGTGAGGGAGAGAGAGAGAGAGAGAAAGCTGGTTTTTATAAATCCAACTTTGAAATATTTACGATTATGCCACTGAGACTCTTTTGACCATAACTCTCTCGTTACAACTCCAATTCGGGCCCACTATGTGTTTATGAACTCATTTCACCGTGCTCTTCGCAACGGTGTAAGTGGAATTGTCAAATTCCTTCTTGATCAAAAAGTCACCTTTTTCTTAATAAAATATTCCGATGGCAAAATCATCTTTTCTCCAAATAAATTACTAATTAAATAAGAATTTTTGTTTTGGGTTATTACAATTACGATCTATTTTAAAAAAAAATGGAAATGCAACCAAAAAAATAAATATGGAAGAAACTATAAATCATTTGGCATTGCAAGAAAAAAAAAATGATTATGCAACAAAATATAAACAATTTAGAAATGCAAGAAATAAAATGATTATGCAACAAAATATAAATAAATTAGAAATTCATAAAATAAAATGATTATGCAAGAAAAAAATAAATATGGAAGAAAATATAAGCAATTTACATATGCAAAAAAAAAAAAAAAGGATTATGCAACAAAATAAAAATAAATTAGAAATGCAAGAAAAAAAAATTAATATGCTAGAACAAAAAAGTTACATTAAATTGAATATCTGTGAATTATAAATATTTTACCTCATTAGTAAGATTTTGACCGCTTCGAATGTTGTCCATCGCTTTTGCCAAGGCATCCCTCCATTTCCCTAACTCTTTATTCAAAATTTTCCATCTAGACTGTAAGGCCATTTTCGTCCGAGC
The DNA here is from genome assembly GCF_902201215.1 of Prunus dulcis. NCBI lineage: Eukaryota > Viridiplantae > Streptophyta > Magnoliopsida > Rosales > Rosaceae > Prunus > Prunus dulcis. The sequence continues at coordinate 1,812 of NW_023010007.1, read as the reverse complement.
CGAACTGGATCTTTCAGCAAACTCTTCATGAATTTTTTTCGACATATGAGCAAACTTCATCTCATTGCCTGTTATAGGGCAATGACTAACTTTCACCCAAGACTCACACAACACAATATCTTCCACAGTAGTCCAAGCACCTCCGGCTTCTACAGAAGAGCCCATTTGTTTTCTGATACAAATGGAAACTAGTAGAAAAATGTGAGTGGAATGGAAAAAAAATTGGAAGGAGAAGAGTTTGTATGAAGATTTGGTGTGAAAAGTGAACACAATTAATAGGTATTTATAGGGAAAAATTACAATATTTTTTTGTTATTTTTTTAAAAAAATTTCGAATGCCGTTGGATTTCTAGAAAAAAAAAAAAAAAAACCATTGCAGCGCCCAAGGAGCTCCACGTGGCATTTTTCCGTTGGGCTCTATCAGCGCTGACATCAGCGAGCGAAAGTCAAATTTTTTTACCGTTGGCACGTGAAATTCATGCGTCAACGGTAAAAAAAATTTGAATTTACGGTGGCTGACGTCAGCGCCTTCGGGCTTGAGCCCAGGCAGATTTTGCTCGTGGGCTAGCCCGGGTTGGTGGGACCCATCGCTTTCCCGGGCTGCTCCTTGCACGCTAGAGGCCTTCTGGGCTCGAATGGAGGCCCTTTTGCCTAATTTTAGAGCAGGGGTGGACTTGCTCTTATATAAAATACAACCCAAAGGCTAATATATTTTTTTATTTATATATATAATAATTTAAATTACTTTAAATTAACATAATTTTGAGGAAAAATTAAATTTGAGCGCAAGAGAGAACGGTCACAATATGCTGATCAACTGACTTAACACAATATATACTGACACTTCGTATTTGATAAATACAAAAAAAATTAAAATAACCTCAAATATGCAGATATATAAAAATGAATTGTCAAGAATTGCCTACATACCACATACAATAAATTTTAAAAAAAATTAAAAGAGAGAAGAACATACCACAAGCAGGGATTTGACGTGGTTCATGGTGAGAGGCATCTTAGAGCATCTCCAAGGGAGATGTCAAATACCAAACATCAAATTTAAATTTGATGGTTGATGTGGCAATTTGACATCTTACACAGCTTTACATTCTACCCAATATGTCAAATTAAATTATTATTTTATTAAATTTTAGTGTTGATTTATTTTCAATTAAAAAGAAAAGAAAAGAAATAATAATAAAATATTCATTTAACATCTTGCTTCAATCTAGGCATCCTCTGTGCTATCAACAACTATGGTGAAAGTGTGTGAAGACAATCATAATCAAGTAAACACCAAACAGCAGATAATAATGACTAGTCAACTATAAGGACACAAACCCAGAATTTATACAATGACTAGTCAACCACAATTCATATGATGACTAGTCAACCACCAAGAACACAAACCCAGAAATTCATACGATGACTAGTCAACCACCAAGAACACAAACCCAGAAATTCATACGATGACTAGTCAACCACCAAGAACACAAACCCAGAAATTCATACGATGACTAGTCAACCACCAAGAACAGAAACCCAGAAAAATTACAGAGATGCAATCAGAAATTGTTCACCCAGAAACCCACCATTGGGAAAAACTGGGGGTCATCAACCGACCAGGCAATCCACTAAGTAGAAAAAGATTCTTACAAAGGAACACAAGCAAGCTCAAGCAAAACCTAGATCTATTTAGGAAGATGAGCAATACCTCCTTTGTGCAATCTTCTTCTCCAACTTAGCAAAGCTTGAAGCTCAGTTCTTCATGGCAATGGCAGCTCCTTCTCCAGCTCTTTCATCCCATGGCAC
>NW_023010006.1:0-160124 GCF_902201215.1 Prunus dulcis | reverse complement strand
AGTGCAAGTAGTAGTCGTCGTGATATGCGCTCGGTAACTTGTGGAAGGAAATACAGTAAAAGATCATATGCTAAGAAAAGCAACGCCTACCCACTTTTAAGAGACCCTGAAGATGATAATCTTTGTTTGAAAATGGAGAACAGAAATGTTTCTGATTGTGAATATTTACACCAAAATAGTAATGGCGAAACCACAGTACAATCTCCTAACAATTTGGAAGGCATCCTAGAGACGCATGATATGGGGTCGACACTGGCCTCTCAATCTAATGCTGCTTTGAGAGAACCAACAAAAGTGAAAAATGGTGGGATATTCAAGTACCTTGGAGGTCCTGCGGTTGGAGATGCTGAAAGCAATCTTTCAGAAGCCCTATGCTGTTATGAAGAAGCTAGAAAGGCATTAGGTGGTCTTCCATCTAATTCAGCAGAATTACAATCTATAATGAAAAAGAAAGGGTGGGTATGCAATGAACTGGGTCGAAATAGGCTTGGGAGGAAAGAACTAAACAAAGCTGAATTTGCTTTTGCTGATGCTATAAAAGCATTCAGGGAAGTCTCTGATCATACCAATATCATATTAATAAACTGTAACTTGGGCCATGGAAGACGGGCATTGGCAGAAGAGATGGTATCAAAGATTGATAGTCTCAAGACGCATGCAATCTTTCGAACTGCATACAACCATGCATTAGAGACTGCAAAATTAAAATATAGTGAATCACTTAAATATTATGGGGCAGCAAAAGTGGAACTCAATGCGTTTGTTGAAGAGGCTGCTGGCCCTGAATTAAACAATTTGAGGACTGAGGTATATACACAATTTGCTCATACGTATCTGAGGCTCGGAATGCTCTTGGCAAGAGAAGATATATCTGTGGAAGTTTATGAAGCTGGAGTCTTGGGAGATGTGCATGTTGATTCCACTAGTCCTAGTGGCAGAAAATCAAGAAAAGAATCACGTAAGCATGAGATTTCAGCCAATGCTGCCATTAGGGAGGCACTGTCTCTTTATGAATCATTAGGCGAATTACGGAAACAGGAGGCTGCATATGCCTATTTTCAGCTGGCTTGCTACCAAAGGGATTGTTGCTTGAAGTTCTTAGAGCCAGACCATAAGAAAAGCAGCTTATCTAAAGGTGAAAGCACTATTGTCCAACGGGTCAAGCAGTACGCAGCCTTGGCAGAGAGGAACTTGCAAAAGGCCATGGATTTCTATGGCCCCAAGACGCATCCTACCATGTACCTGACTATTCTTATAGAAAGATCAGCTCTTTCACTGAGCCTTTCAAGCCCTTTACACTCAAATGCTGTATGTTCTTGAACTTAATATTTACTGAAAATTTTGAATTTCTCTTATTACAAATAATATTTATTCACCCCTTTTTGAAACTCAGACAAGGACTGAAAAGTATATGGTATACATATGCATGCATGGATTGCACCACATTTTAGGGATTGGATAGGCGAATTGAACGCTAAGAAGGGGATTTTATTCTTGAATTGTTCCTTTTTATAGAACTCTTATGATCTCATCCTTTTTGACTGTTGGCTTCAGCATTTTGATTCATCTTGATGATTCACTTGCTGACTTGTTTCGTTTATCATCTTGAGGTCCAGCAACATGTACTCGTGTATTTATGTTGTCCTTTGCACTTACTAAATATTTGTTATAGAAAATTAAAAAAATAAAATTGTTAGCAGGGAGTTTTAACCTATGTATTTAGGCATGTTAAGCATTTTATTGTTCTCCGGCAACATGAATAAGTAAGAAAATCTAGCGTTATAATCTGCCATGACCTGAAGACTCCTTATTGTTGTCCGCACTCAAATACGGAATGAGGCTGAAATGTTGCTTGTTTTCCAGATGTTGGAATCAGCTCTGTCTTACATGCTTGAAGGACGGTATGTGTCAGAAACAGATTTGGACTCTTCGAAAACTGATCATTCTGAGGTACTTGCCAAGTTTTGGAGTCAGTTGCAGATGCTTTTGAAGAAGATGTTGGCTGTGGCACTTGCTGCACGTGTGAACAAATCTCCTGTTTCTCAGCCGCCTTCAATATCCAACAGGTGTGGAGATGCTGAAAAGCTGAGGGAGCTTTACAAAATCTCTCTCAAGTCCACCAAGTTAAGTCAATTGGATGATATGCACTCCTTGTGGACATCATAATCTGGGAACTTGTCTGTGCACGACAGCCTTATCGTAATTATGTGGCGATAACAGGTGGAGAGAGAGCTTGGGTTTGTAATATATTGTAATATGCTCTGCATAATATTGTCTATAGAAAGAATTGTAAAAAGAAAAATCCGAACAAATATTTGGTAAATATGAGCTTTTTGAATTCTGGTAATACTAGTAATAGTATTTCTTGGAGTATTTTGTCATAGACTAATGATACCCAGAGGCTTCTTCTTCAACTTGAGCATTTTTTTAACTTTTATATGTTTTTAGAGAAAAAAAATATTGTTGGAACTTCTAGGGCTTGTTTGATAGGGAGGACTATACTAGACTAGACTAGCAAAATGCCTACATTTTATGTGTATTCAAGCCATAATATGGATATGTTGTTTAATTTCGAGGAAGAATAGAGACTATTTATAAGAGGTTGATGACTAAAATTTATTCCCCTAATTCCCTTGAAAATGGTGAGATTAAGAGGGATTAGTTTAGGGTTTAGGGTTTAGGTGTGCCTTTTTTACTTTGTTTTTCTTGCTGTTGGCCCAGATCTCTTCAAATCTCCTCTCCCACTCCACCTCCCTTCACCCAATTTCTCTACCCCTCCCATGAACTCTTTAACCTTAAACACCTTCCTTTTTCCTTGGATTTGCTTGGTTGTCTCAGGGTTTGTTGCTACTGTTCATCTTATACAACCCATCCTCAGATCTGAGCTTTTGTTATGGAGGAGTTGGCTCTATAGTTTAATGGTCAATTTAGACCAATCCATGGATCATTTGAGCTTGATGCATAGTGGTGGCTTGCTTCCCCAAATCCACGCTCTTCAGATCTCCTTTGTCGGTTGTTGGTCCTATCCTTAACAACTAAAATGAGTTATTAAAAATAGCAACTTTAATTCTCGCAAGTGCACGAACCGTTTATAGTATAGCTTATGTAAATACGAGGTCGATTCCACGGAGAATGGTAACTTGGTTCCAAGTTAAATTACTTAGAATGCTGGAAAAATAGAAAATAAAGAAACTGACTAACTAACTAAAGGCAAGGTCGAATTCAACAATGCCTCTTGCTAATTACTCAAAGTCTAGGACAGAATCCTAGCACCACACAAGCACTCAAAATTGGGGGTTTTGTTGTTGAAATGAAAACAAGAAAGTGAAATGAAAGTGCTGGAAAGTAAACACTGGCAACAATCAAGAAGTTGTGAAACAATGATTGAAAGTTGTTAGAGCCTTGGAATCTACCACTAGTCTTCCTATTCAAGTTATGAATGCATAGAAATTGACTCAAGCTTCATCAACAATAGATTATCGCATACAAGCCTATCGTATCTAGGTGCAGGATGCATGATTCTCCTAAGGCATGTGATTGTGCATGGTATCTATACAACACGTGATCTCTAATATGCAACCGAAGCATGGTATCTACTTAGAATAAAGCATACAAGAGTCATTAAGCTCCTTGAGAATATGATAATCACACAAGTCCTAGAACATGGTATCTGTCCTAGTCAACCTATGGTTATTAACCCCTTGAATGATTCTTAGGCCATTCATGTGTTGCTTGTGAAAGGAGAGTAGAATTGGTGAATCTAAACCCCTTCCCAACCTGTGCTAGATGCATAAAATCCTAGTTAGCTACTCCAAGAAAACATACATCAATCACATAATAAACTGGAGATTAACAACTTGATAATGAAAGCAAGGAAATCCATTAACTATAAAATCATCCATAACATTGAATATTCATGACTAGGGCTTTATCCTAAGCCCTAACTAAATGGATTAATTAGACATAACTATGAATACAGAAAATAAGAAATACATAGATAGAATAAAGAGAAGAGAAGAACTAGCTGGTGGCTGATCAGTTCACAATTGTATATCATTTTGTACCCTTCTTGCTTATGATTTGGTTATGTTATTGAGTCAAACATGTGCTTTTAATCCCTTTTTCTGTTTATCATTCAGATCATTGGGCCTTAGGTAACAATGGTGTCTTTGGATAAGAAAAGATGCAAAATGGTGCAAAAACGAGCAGACTGGGTTAGCAACTCATTTCGGCCTTAACATCTTCCTCCGAACTTGGATTTGCCCAAATAAATTGTGGTTGGAAAGATGAGAGTCTGAACTTCAAGATGGACTACTCAAATGCATCAGATAATGAAGTTGAGCCCAATTCGTGAGCCCATGTACACACCAGACCTGACATGAGCAATTGAGCAATTAAGGGAGCAATTGAGGGAGCAATTAAGGGAGCAATTGAGGGAGCAATTGAGGGAGCAATTAAGGGAGCAATTGAGGGAGCAATTAAGGGAGGTCTTTCCTTGACTTTAGACCTGACATGTTGAGCAATTAAGGGAGCAATTAAGGGAGGTGTGTCAGCTACTCAAGTGCAGAGGAGTCACTCCATTCACCAATAAATCACTCCAGCCATCCTATATCACTTCATTCAGCCCAAAATCAGAACAACAAGAACTCCAGCAAGCCTTCCTTCCATATTCCTACGAATTTGTTCTTTCTCTGCCATCACCAGCCACCCAAACTCATCCCAAATCACCTCTTTAGTTGCCATACTCTAGACATGAGAAAGTTCTTGGAGTAGCATTAGAAGTGGATAAGCACCTGGAGAAGCCTTGGAAACCACAAGCAACTTCAGAATTGGTTTTCTCTACTCTTATTGCATTCAATATGTTTTCTCATTTTTGCTTAAGTTTCATTTCCATTATGAGTAGCTAAATTCATAACTAGGGCTATGATGTAACCTAACATGAATATTCTGGGTTTATAAGTTGAAGTTTTGAGTTTCAAGTTTGATTCATGATTCATATTCCTATTCTTTATGCTTATCAGTTAATATGCTTGTTTGGATGATTGATCACCATTAGAACTTGTATATTAGCTACCTTGGTTTGAATCAAGAGTAGACACCATGCTTTGATTTTAATTGAACTATGAATAAGAAAAGTATGTATGGACATTCGACAACAGGGATTAGATACATGCTTGGTTGTTTAACTTGTTCTTCTATGCTTAATGGGTTCCTAATGCTTAATTTAGATTAGACAACAAATAATCAAGTTAGGGAATTAGGAGCACAAGGTTAGGACCAGACACCATGGCCTAATCATACTTTAGCTAGAATCAACCTTTGAATCCGAATGAGACTTGTCACTTGACTCCTTATAACCCAGAATTGAATTGTTATGGTGAATCGAATGCCCTAGTATCCCAACCTGTTTTCCAGCCTACAAAAGTACTCTTTGTTACATTTGTTCACCTTGCTTTTGTTTGAAATTTCGTTTTGCCTCATTTGTTCAACAATTACAACCACTCTTGCTTTAAATTCTGTTTTAGACTTAACCTCCTACTTTCTTGAATTTGGTAATCTAAGTACATAACTAGTTTTAACTTCTCAGTCCTCGTGGGTACGACCTCGTACTTGTCTTGCTATACTACTAATTGGCCCGTACAATTGCGAGTTAACATTTTAACAACAAATTTTGGCGCCGTTGCCGGGGACTGAATGAAAGTTCTTCCCTGGTTATGTACCCAAAGTTACCCTATTCTTTTAGAAGTACTAATTAACTCAAATTATTTTCTGTTTCAGGTAGTTTATGTCTAGTAATCCTTTCCTTGAACAAGTGAGGTCTTCATTCCAACGCTCGAGATCTTTGAACGCAGGGCCATCTTTGCAACCAAACCGGGTGATCTCTGAAATTCAGAATCGTCTAGAAAGAGAGTTAGCAACTGCAAAAGAGCAAGCCATTGCCACATTTGAAGGTCTTGCTATCCACACTGACCTCCCAGGGTCTTCACCTTCAAATTCGGAATCAAGTTCAGACCAAGAAGAAGAAGAGATGGCTGCCAATGAGTTCATGGGAGACCTTGATATCCCAACAATTCCAGCATCCCCTTCAAGCATCTTGCTGCCCACCGCAGCTCGAAACTATGAGCTTAAATCTTCTCATCTTAATATGCTCCCTTCTTTTTATGGTTTACCTAATGAAGATCCATTAACTCATATAAAGGATATTTTTAATGTTGTGAGCTCTTTTCCCTTGACAGGTGTGACGGAAGAGCAACTTCGAATGAGAGTGTTTCCGTACACTTTGAAAGATAAGGCTAAATATTGGTTGAATTCTTTGAAGCCTGGTTCACTCATGACTTGGGGAGCCATTCAAAAGAAGTTCTTGGAGAAATATTTCTCCACGCAAAAAACCGACATGCTCAGGGACAAGATCCTTCTATTTGCACAACAAGATGATGAGTCGCTTTGTGAAGCATGGGAGAGATTCAACGGGCTGCTCAATCAATGTCCTCATCATGGGATTCCATTGAAGCTTCAGATGCGTATGTTTTATAAAGGACTAACCCCCTCTAGCCATAATATTTTCACTAATTTTGCAGGTGGTTCTTATAAGACTAAAACTCCAGAAGAAACATATGAACTCTTTGAGGAGATAGCAATGGAGACCCAACACACCGATACAAGAGGTAAACGTATTGCTGGTGGTTCTAATGATTCTTCCAGTGTGCAGATTTCCAAATTGGAACAAAAGCTAGATGCCCTCCTTGCATTGAACTCAAGAAACCCTTTGAAGGAAGTGTGTAGCATCTGTGAAACTCATGATCATCCTACCATTTCTTGTCCCTTTGGGGCTGCATATCCAGAATTTGTGCAAGAGCAAGCTAAGTTGGTGAATTCCTACAACCGAGGTCCAATAAATGACCCATATTCTCAAAGTTATAATCCAGGTTGGAGGAATCATCCAAACTTTTCATGGAGGAATACACAGAATCAAGCGAATCCCCCTTCACTTCAAAGGCCACAACAATCATCATCGTTGGAGGATATAGTGAAGCAAATGGCAATCAACCAATCCAATTTCCAGCAAACAACACAAGCTGCCATCTCCAAGTTGGAAGTCCAATTGGGCCAGATAGCTACTGAAATAGCTCAAAGAGAACCTGGGAAATGGCCAAGTCAAACCGTGATCAATCCAAAAAACCAAGAAGCCAAGGCCGTTCATGTGCTCAGATCAGGTAAGATTGTTGATAACAAAGTTGGTTCTGATCTATCAAATGATGTTGTGGTTGTAGAGGATGAAGATGAAGAGGAAACCACAGCTATGGAAGGAGAACAACCCAAAACGTCCCAATCTGCTCCTAAGGCCAAATCTGATTCTCAGGAACCCAATCCATTTCAATTGCATAAAAGAGATGACAAATTTGTGCCATCACATCTTCATCAAGATAGATACATCCCACCTCCTCCATATATTCCACCGATTCCATTTCCAGGCCGCTTGAAGAAAGCAAATCAAGATAAGGCTTTTAAAGAGATTTATGATATTTTGAGTAAAGTTAATATCAATTTGCCCTTGCTTGATGTTGTTAAACAGATTCCTGCATATGGAAAGTTCATCAAGCACTTGATGACTCACAAGCTCAATTTTACTCCAAGTGAAGAAGTAAAGCTCAACAAGAATGTGAGTGCTGTGTTGCAAAGGAAGCTTCCACCAAAACTAGAAGATCCTGGCAGCTTTAACATTCCCATTAACATCGGAGATAAGACGGTTGGAAGAGCCATGTTGGACTTGGGAGCAAGCATCAATGTAATGCCATATTCAGTTTATCAGGCGCTTGGCTTAGAAGGGATAAAGAAAACCTCAATTCGTCTTGAACTAGCTGATCATTCTATCAAATATCCAAGAGGTATTGTAGAAGATATTTTAGTTCAAGTTAATACACTCATTCTTCCGCTGATTTTGTAGTGATGGATATGGAGGATAACCCATATGTAGACCGTGTTGATCCCATTCTCCTCGGGCGACCATTCATGGCCACTGCAGACACAATCATCAAAGTGAAAGATGGCACCCTCTCCATGACTGTTTTGGGTGAAACTGTTGAATTTAAAGTGTTTGATGCTCTGTCTCAACCTTCTATCACTCTTGATACTTGTTTTTCAATTGATGTTGTGGATCATGAGGTTTCTTCTAAAATTGTGCAGAAAAAGTCTAATGATGCTTTGGAAGCGGTCCTAACACAAGAAGAGGAAGATCTCTTTGAATCAGAGTTCCAAGAAGTGATGGCTGCCTTAGAAGTGTTTCAACCATACCCACCATCCTTTAGGCCACCACTTGAGACTATTGCATCATCCTCCACAAAATTGGAGCCATCCATTATCACCCCACCAAAGCTAGAACTTAAACCTCTACCCAATCATCTTAAATATGCTTATTTGGGTGCTAATGAAACCCTCCCTGTTATAATTGCTGCAAGTCTCACTTCACATGAAGAGGACAGTTTAATTGAAGTTCTGAAAGAACATAAAACAGCCCTTGGATGGACCATAGCAGACATCAAAGGAATTAGTCCAAGCATGTGCATGCACCGAATTTTAATGGAAGAAGACAGCAAACCATCTCGTGATGCACAAAGGAGGCTAAATCCCAATATGAAGGAGGTGGTTAGGGCTGAAGTTTTGAAGCTACTTGATGTGGGAATCATCTACCCAATTTCAGATTCTAAGTGGGTGAGTCCTGTGCAAGTGGTTCCAAAGAAGTCCGGAATCACCGTTGTAAAGAATGAGAAGAATGAGCTAGTTCCAACACGCACTATCACCGGTTGGAGAGTTTGCATTGATTATAGGAAGTTGAACACATCCACGAGAAAAGATCATTTTCCCTTGCCTTTTATTGATCAAATGCTTGACCGCTTATCTGGCCATGCTTACTACTGTTTTCTTGATGGATTTTCAGGTTATAATCAAATTCCCATTGCTCCGGAAGACCAGGAGAAAACCACGTTCACATGCCCATTTGGTACATTTGCTTATAGAAGGATGCCATTTGGTTTGTGCAATGCTCCAGCAACTTTCCAAAGATGCATGATGGCAATCTTTTCTGATATGGTGGAACGATTCATGGAGGTATTTATGGATGATTTTTCAGTTTTTGGTTCATCTTTTGATGATTGTCTTCACCACTTGTCTCTAGTGCTTACAAGATGTCAGGAAACAAATCTGATTTTGAATTGGGAGAAGTGTCACTTCATGGTAAGACAAGGAATTGTGCTAGGCCATGTTGTTTCAAACAAGGGAATTCAAGTGGACAAAGCCAAGATAAATATCATCACAAATCTACCACCCCCTTCCTCTGTTAAAGGAGTTAGAAGCTTTCTGGGCCATGCCGGATTTTATAGAAGGTTCATAAAAAAATTTTCAAGCATTTCAAGACCATTGTGTAATCTCCTTGCTAAGGATGCTGTTTTTGAGTTTGACGAGATTTGCATGGAAGCCTTTACGACTTTGAAGAAAGAGCTAACTTCAGCCCCTATTATCATAGCTCCAGATTGGTCTTTACCATTTGAAATAATGTGTGATGCCTCTGACTTTGCTATTGGTGCAGTTTTAGGTCAAAAGAAGAACAAGCTTCCCCATGTGATTCATTATGCAAGTCGGACCTTGAATGATGCCCAACTCAATTACTCCACAACAGAAAAGGAGTTGCTTGCTGTGGTTTTTGCTTTAGAAAAATTTCGTCCTTACCTTGTTGGTTCTAAAGTAATTGTTTATTCTGACCATGCAGCTCTTAGATACTTGCTCACTAAGAAGGATGCCAAACCTCGCTTGATCAGATGGATTCTCTTGCTGCAAGAGTTCGATTTGGAGATTCGAGACAAGAAGGGATGTGAAAATGTGGTGGCTGACCATTTGAGCAGAATTGTGGTTGAAGAGCAAGGAGAAGCTGTACTACCATTGAATGAGACTTTCCCAGATGAACAACTATATGTTGCCCAAGTCAAAGAGCCATGGTATGCTGATTTTGTTAATTATCTTGCTTGTGGTGTTCTTAGAAATGATCTAACTTATCAGGAAAAAAAGAAGTTCTTTTCCATGGTGAAACATTATGTCTGGGATGAACCTTTCTTATTCAAGCATTGCCCAGATCAACTCATTAGAAGATGTGTTCCAGAAGAAGAACAAGAAAGCATCCTTAGGCATAGCCACGAATTGGCTTGTGGAGGCCACTTTGGAGCCAAGAAAACAGCACTTAAAATTTTGCAATCAGGTTTCTTTTGGCCTACTCTATTCAAAGATGCATTTAATTTTTGTGTTAAGTGTGATAGGTGTCAAAGGATGGGAAACATAAGCCGCAGGAACGAACTGCCATTGAAGAACATACTCTTTGTGGAACTCTTCGATGTATGGGGTATTGATTTCATGGGACCATTCCCATCTTCCTTTGGTTATACCTACATACTTGTTGCTGTTGATTATGTGTCTAAATGGGTGGAAGCCATAGCCACCAAAACCAATGATCATAAGGTGGTCCTGAAGTTCTTGAGGGACAATATTTTCACAAGGTTTGGTACTCCAAGGGCTGTCATTAGTGATGGAGGCAGCCACTTCTGCAACAAGCTATTTGAAGCACTCATGAAGAAGTACAATATCACCCACCGAGTCTCTACACCATATCATCCTCAAACTTCTGGTCAAGTAGAAATAAGCAACAGAGAAATTAAGCAGATCCTAGAGAAGGTGGTGAATAGTACAAGGAAAGATTGGGCTGCCAAGCTCAATGATGCATTATGGGCTTATAGGACTGCATATAAGACTCCCATCGGAATGAGCCCTTATCGCCTTGTGTTTGGGAAAGCCTGTCACTTGCCAATGGAGCTTGAACACAATGCTTTTTGGGCCATCAAGAAGTTGAATTTTGATCTGGACAAGGCCGGCCATGTTAGAAAGTTTCAGCTCAATGAATTGGAAGAAATTCGACATGAGTCCTATGAGAATGCAAAGCTATACAAAGAACGTACCAAGAGTTACCATGACAGAAACATTCAACGGAAAGAATTCACCAAAGGTATGTCAGTTCTTTTGTTTAACTCACGTTTGCGTCTCTTTCCAGGAAAATTGAAGTCTAGGTGGCTTGGCCCATTCACCGTGGTCAATGTATCTCCCTATGGAGCTGTGGAGATTCAAAATCCTAAAGATGGCTCGACTTTCAAAGTAAATGGACAACGCTTAAAGCCATTCTATGAGGGAGTGTCAGTTGGAATTCAAACTGGTCATGTGGTGGATCATCTTCCCTTCGTACAATCAAGTTAGCTAATGGCATAATGTCTTGCCAAGACATTAACTAAGGCGCTTCTTGGGAGGCAACCCATGTGTTGAAGAATAAGGTGCTTGGTAGCGGTCGACCTAATCGCATCAAGAGGGAGTTTCTCTAATACTTTGTCTTAAACTTTCCCCTTATTATTCACATGTTCTCACTCATCCTTGTTATGCTTTAACATTGAGGACAATGTTCAATTCAGGTCTGGGGGGGAGGTTTTCAATTTTTGTTCATTTGTGTTTACAATTTTCGTTCGCTTGTCACTTTCATACAACCAATGCTATGGAGCTGCCATTGAGATTTTCATATCAGAAATTTTACACTTCACAAAGCTTTTGCTCTTAGAATTCTGGTGGCTAAAGTACCATGCTCAGATTCTTGAAGGAAAATAGTGGAGACTACCCTAGTGAGCTATTTCGAGCCTAATTGCTTTCTTGAGAGGGTTTAAAGTGTTTCTATTCCTCATCTCTACTTATTTTCTTCAATTCAGTCTAAATGATCTCATTGTTCCATTTTGGTTGAATACTAAGGATGATTCTCTTTGCAGATATCAGGTGCGTGCTCTCACCCATGAATGAACTCATTGAAGTGATGCTAGGCTCTGCGTGTATAACCATTTTATGTGCTTTCTTTTCACCCTACCCATTCGTGTGTTCCATCAGCTCTCTTGCAGCCAAACACTACAAGCCTTTTTCTTCTATCACCCTCATAATTCCCCTAACTTTGTATCTCAATCAGAGATATTTAACCTATTATAGCCATACCCTATAGCTTAGAAATATACCAAGGTGTGCCAAGATAAAGTTTGAAGCAAGGAGGTTGCTGCCACATGCCCAAATGTAAATTGGTGCGAATCTATGCAAAAAAAAAAAAGAAAAAAAAAAGAAAAGAGAAAGATAAAGAGAAAGTGTTTCGATTTGATCTAAATGTGAAATATAAAGTCTATGCCAGATGATGCTATGAAGTTGCAGCCATACCATTCTAAATCAATGACACCTTGCAGATCAATGAAGAATGCAACCTTGGTATGTTCTTAAGTTAGTTGTGTTCCTTCCAATTCTTCCACTTCCCTTAACCTTAGCCTTTCATTACAACCTTGTGAAAGACCTAGCTGATCTTTGAGGATGTATTCATGGGTGCTGGTATGTATGTGTGTATCTCTACTCTTAGTATTTGATTCCCTTCATGAGATCTAACCAAATATTGTGCTTCTATTTCATATACTCACTTATGCTTGTTTGAGAGAATAAAACCATAGGTTCTGAGTGATTGAGTGCTAGATGTGAGAATTAGAGTTGAAGCATGTTCTTCCTTCAAGATTTGAGTATGTTTACTTTGAAGCCGTGTGCCTTTGAGCTATAGCTTCCACTTTACACACTTATTGATCATCTATCTTGGCAACTCTATGGTGTTGGATGCATGATTAAAGTTTTCTTTCATTAGTTGTTTTCAAAGTTAGTTTTCTAACCTTTTGGTGTTAGAGAGTCAGTAAAACGTTTGTGGGTATCGTTTCTGTTAAACCCTCAGGAGACACAACTCTTCCGATTAGGGATGCCGAGAGGTTTAAAGGCTTGTTGCATATGCACATTGCAATCGAGTTACCTACAGAAGTGGTTTAGTTAACTTCTTGTTTTGTTTTCAACTTTATTCTCTTTTGTTTTGCTCGAGGACTAGCAAAATCTAGGTCTGGGGGTATTTGATCAGTTCACAATTGTATATCATTTTGTACCCTTCTTGCTTATGATTTGGTTATGTTATTGAGTCAAACATGTGCTTTTAATCCCTTTTTCTGTTTATCATTCAGTTCATTGGGCCTTAGGTAACAATGGTGTCTTTGGATAAGAAAAGATGCAAAATGGTGCAAAAACGAGCAGACTGGGTTAGCAACTCATTTCGGCCTTAACATCTTCCTCCGAACTTGGATTTGCCCAAATAAATTGTGGTTGGAAAGATGAGAGTCTGAACTTCAAGATGGACTACTCAAATGCATCAGATAATGAAGTTGAGCCCAATTCGTGAGCCCATGTACACACCAGACCTGACATGTTGAGCAATTAAGGGAGCAATTAAGGGAGCAATTGAGGGAGCAATTGAGGGAGCAATTAAGGGAAGCTTTCCTTGACTTTAGACCTGACATGTTGAGCAATTAAGGGAGCAATTAAGGGAGCAATTGAGGGAGCAATTAAGGGAGTTGAGCAATTAAGGGAGCAATTGAGCAATTAAGGGAGCAATTGAGGGAGCAATTAAGGGAGGTCTTTCCTTGACTTTAGACCTGACATGTTGAGCAATTAAGGGAGCAATTAAGGGAGGTGTGTCAGCTACTCAAGTGCAGAGGAGTCACTCCATTCACCAATAATTCACTCCAGCCATCCTATATCACTTCATTGAGCCCAAAATCAGAACACACAAGAACTCCAGCAAGCCTTCCTTCCATATTCCTACGAATTTGTTCTTTCTCTGCCATCACCAGCCACCCAAACTCATCCCAAATCACCTCTTTAGTTGCCATACTCTAGACATGAGAAAGTTCTTGGAGTAGCATTAGAAGTGGATAAGCACCTGGAGAAGCCTTGGAAACCACAAGCAACTTCAGAATTGGTTTTCTCTACTCTTATTGCATTCAATATGTTTTCTCATTTTTGCTTAAGTTTCATTTCCATTATGAGTAGCTAAATTCATAACTAGGGCTATGATGTAACCTAACATGAATATTCTGGGTTTATAAGTTGAAGTTTTGAGTTTCAAGTTTGATTCATGATTCATATTCCTATTCTTTATGCTTATCAGTTAATATGCTTGTTTGGATGATTGATCACCATTAGAACTTGTATATTAGCTACCTTGGTTTGAATCAAGAGTAGACACCATGCTTTGATTTTAATTGAACTATGAATAAGAAAAGTATGTATGGACATTCGACAACAGGGATTAGATACATGCTTGGTTGTTTAACTTGTTCTTCTATGCTTAATGGGTTCCTAATGCTTAATTTAGATTAGACAACAAATAATCAAGTTAGGGAATTAGGAGCACAAGGTTAGGACCAGACACCATGGCCTAATCATACTTTAGCTAGAATCAACCTTTGAATCCGAATGAGACTTGTCACTTGACTCCTTATAACCCAGAATTGAATTGTTATGGTGAATCGAATGCCCTAGTATCCCAACCTGTTTTCCAGCCTACAAAAGTACTCTTTGTTACATTTGTTCACCTTGCTTTTGTTTGAAATTTCGTTTTGCCTCATTTGTTCAACAATTACAACCACTCTTGCTTTAAATTCTGTTTTAGACTTAACCTCCTACTTCCTTGAATTTGGTAATCTAAGTACATAACTAGTTTTAACTTCTCAGTCCTCGTGGGTACGACCTCGTACTTGTCTTGCTATACTACTAATTGGCCCGTACAATTGCGAGTTAACATTTTAACAACAGTGGCAACAAGGTGTTCCCAGGACAGCTCCAAGGTCTCCCTCCTTTGCAACTAGCTCCCTTCTCTCTTATGGTGAATGATGGAATCTGAATGTGTGTGTCGTAATGGATGAAAATGAATCTCTCTCTCTATCTCCCTTTTTGAATGAGCGTGCAGCTCTCCATCTATTGAGTGCCAATTTCATCCTCCCCTCTAGCTGGTGAAACACACCTCTCTTAGTTGCTCCCAATTGCCTCAGCTCAATAAAAGCCAATTGCTCCAGCTGCCCAATAAATGCTTTGGTGAACTATTCTTGGTCTCTTTATGGCAAGCTTGACTTTTGTTCATCTTTCTGAGTTCCCAAGCTGATTTGTCTCCCATGTGTGGCTGCTCTTATGTGTAGCACATGGCTCTAAGGATGTAGCCACATTAAATGTGATGGCAGCCAACTATGACTTTTCTGTGAACTTGGTTGAGTCTTTGACGTGCTGAGGGCTCCAGATTTATCCAATTGGGCTGAAATTTGGATATGTTATAATAGACACCCATTAGAACAACGTCTATCAAGGATGTCTCCTCATCCGACCTGTGTAATTTGCTGAAATGAGGCCTGCAAGATGACCTACGAAACTGGACTGACAAGGAGTGTGGTCCAAATTGGGTTTGTCTTTAAGCCCATATTGCTCTTATCCCAATCAGCCCTTAACAAGCATGGATTGCATCAAATGTGATCTTGCTGTCTTAACCTACAAAACAAATAAAAAGAGGTAAGTGACTCAAAATAAAGAGAAACTAAGCAAAGTCACTAAGTAAAGAAGGCATGCGAATGTATGAAATTATGAACTTATCAACAAATCTCATGGACCTTCCTCTATTGGCGGCTATGGCAGATCTGGTGGCAGTGGCGACTGCTTAGTTTTTGGGTGTGATTTTAGGGTTTGTGTGTGTCTTAGGGTTTTTTGTTGTGTTGGGCCTAAATTATGTGTATTATGGTTGGGCTTTTATTTTGTTTGGTTGTGCATAGTTCTGTTTGTTGTATTTGGCTTGTTTGTAACTTGTTAAGGTAATGAAATCTTCATTCCTTCGACCAAAAAAAGAAGAAGAAGAGGGATTAGTTTTAGTCATTATAACCTCTTATGAATATTCCTCATTCATCTTCCAAGTTAGACAACAATATCCATATTATGCCTTGAATGCGCATGAAATGTAGGCAATTTTCTAGTCTAGTCTAGTCCTCCCTAACAAACGAGGCCCTATATTACACTTTGGGATAAATGTTTTTCGCAATCTTATGTGGTCTCCAGTTAAACTTGTAGATATTACACCATCCATGATGATGGCATTACATTCCACATTATTATTGTAGTTGAAATTGCATAACTCAATCCTAGAAGCTAGAGGAGGTTGAATAGGCTTTAATACAAATTTTAATCTTACCAACTTTAATCAAATGAATCATATTCAATTTTAAGTTCTCAAACAAAAAAACAAAACAAGCAAATAAAGTGGAAAGTTGGACATAAACATATTCGCCTTCAGAGCCTTTGTAAATATGTATGCAATTTGATCTCCAGTTGGACAATACTGAACTTCAATCACCTTATCATTCACCAATTCACTAATATAGTGAAACTTCACATTAATATGCTTAGTCCTCGCATGATAAACTGGGTTCTTTGACAAAGCTATTTCTGACTTATTATCACAGAAAATTGTAGTGGGAATTTTCTGTTCATGGTGAAGAACTTCCATCAATTGATGTAGCCACACTGCTTGAGTTGCACAACTAGTGGCTGCATTATATTCTGCTTTGGTAGATGAAAGGGAAACAACTTGCTGCTTCTTTGATGACCAAGAAATAACTCCTTACCCAATTTGAAAGGCATAGCCTGATGTGCTTTTTGCTTTTTCAACATCACCAGCCCTATGTATATCCAACAAGCTTAACATGAAAGTTAGCTTAATAGAAAATACGATCACCTTGAGTGCCTTTGACATACCTCAAGATTCATTTTGTTGCTTGCATGTGTGACTGGTGTGGAGCTTCCATAAATCTACTAATAAGCCCAACACCAAATGTGATATCAGGCCTAGTGGCAGGCAAATAATATAAACTTCTAACTAACAACTTGAAAAATGTAGGATTAACAAACTCTCCAACTCAATCTTTCTGTAGCTTCAATCTTTCTCAACAGGTGTCACGATTGGCTTACAAGACTCCATTTTAAAACGTTTGAGGATGTCACAACATATTTCCTTGGGGACATAAAAGTCCCTTGTTCTATTTGCATCTCCTCAATGCTAAGAAAGTAAGACATCAACCCCATATCAGTCATCTCAAATTGAGATGCTAAAGCCTCCCTGAATTCTGCAACCAATCTCATATTATTGCTTGTAATTATCAAGTCATCCACATACACACAAACAATAGTGACATCCCCTTGCTGATTATTTTTTACATACAAAGTATGTTCATATGGGCACCTTTGAAACTTATGCTCCTTGAAATAGGAATCAATTTTGGTGCACCATGCTCTTGGAGCCTGTTTAAGGTCATTCAAAGCCTTTTTCAGCTTATGCACCATGTCATCTTGCCCTTCTTTCACATAACCCTCTAGTTGTTCAAGATAAACCACTTCTTCTAAGGTTCTATTCAAAAGGGCTGATTTTACATCCATTTGGAATATCTTCCAAGCATTATGGGCAGCTAGAGAAATAACCATTCTAACACTATCAACCCTAGTAACAGGAGCAAAAACCTCAAAATAATAAATACCTGGTTTTTGCTTGTAGCCTTTGGCTACTAACCTTGCCTTGAAGCGATCCACATTTCCATTCGGCTTTGTACATTGTCTTGTATACCCATTTAACTTCAATGGGTATCTTCCCTTTAGGAAGATAAGTGAGCTCCCATGTGTTAGTGCCCGTTTGGCATTGTTTATATGAGATGATAAGTGATTGTTTAAAAAATTTGGGAAGTCAAGCCTATTTGATAAACTATGAGAAAATCACTTCTTGTTAAAAATTGCTATGAGAGAAAGCTATAAAAGAAAGCAACTAATGAGGTGCTTTCATTTCCTAATCATGCGGGAATCAGTTTCGAAGAGGTGTTAGGTTTAATGATTATGTGGGAATCAATACCAACAACACTTCTAACAAAAACTTTACCAAAAGCTAAACTACTTTCTCTCACAGCTAATTTCTCTCACAGCAAATCTGACAGCGATTATTTTCACAGCACAGCAATGCCAAACTGGCCCTTATTCTTCTCAACTGCATGAATTTCTTCATTCATTGCTTTTATCCAATGTTCATGTTGACATGCCTCATCAAATGAAAGAGGATCACAATCTGCATACAAAGCAAAAAAGCACAATTTTTTCATTTGAAGGATCATCATCATTACCCATTTGATAATCCTAGAAGCGAGATGGCAAGCGATGTTCACGTGAAGGTCTTCTTCTTTTACTTCTTGTGGTGCTTGAGCCACTGGAAATTAAGCCAATGGAGTTGAATTGTTGGATCATCTATATGAT
This sequence comes from Prunus dulcis, assembly GCF_902201215.1. Taxonomy (NCBI): domain Eukaryota; kingdom Viridiplantae; phylum Streptophyta; class Magnoliopsida; order Rosales; family Rosaceae; genus Prunus; species Prunus dulcis. The sequence continues at coordinate 141,881 of NW_023010006.1, read as the reverse complement.
TGTCATTACCCAAATAATCACCAATAACTGCTGGAAAATAGGTTCGTGGCCTATCTTCATTCAAGGACCAATTCCATGCACTCTGCTCATCAAAAGTAACATCTCGACTATCACCTTTTCTAACTTTGGATTAAACAGCTTGTACCCCTTTGTGATAGTGCTATACCCAATAAAAATGCACTTTTTCAACTTTCTCATCAAGCTTATTTCTTAATTGATCTGGTACATGGGAATAAGCTATGCACCCAAACACCCGCATATGTTGAATATTTCGCTTTTGACCACTCCATGCTTCATATGGAGTTTTTCCATTGACACTTCTGTTGGGACACCGGTTCAAAATATAGACAACACAAACAACAGCTTCTGCCTAAAAATGCTTAGGAAAATTCTTCAATTGCAGCATGCGCCTCACCATATCCATGGTTGTTCTATGTTTCCTCTCTGCTATGTCGTTTTGCTGCAGTGTGTACCTTGTTGTCAGTTGGTATTGGGGTCTTTTTACGTTGGAAGGCTCATCCAGGGTTATTGATTCTTGGACTGCCACTGAGTGATGAATCAAGCCTTTGTTGCTCCTTTTTATAAGTTAGCAAGAACTAGGCCCAAAGCATCCCGAGGGAGAACAAGTCCCAGGGGAGTACTTTGTTCTTCTTCCAACAGCTGCGTGTTTTGTGCTGATGTTTTTGGCAACTTAACGAAGAGTTGGAGATGGTGCATCGATGTTGCACAAGCTTGGCATGAGAGTTTGCTTTGGTGAATTAAGATATTATTAGGCCTGGCATGAGAGGCTTGTGGCGTGAGAGCTAAGAGAAAATGAGTATAAAGAAAAGATTAAGGCTTAAGATTTTGGGTGCTTTCGGCATCTAAACGAAGAGCTTGCGATGTCTGCGTTTTCTTACCAAAAAGGTAATGACTGTGGTTTCAACTTAGCTTGAAAGGATAAGTGTTTCAAATCTGTGATGGAGCATTTGAGAGAGAGAGAAAGAAAGAAAGAGAGATGGGGATGAATGGATAAGTGGCTTGAATATATTTTCTAACAGTTTGACAAATGCTTGGTCGTGCTTTTGGAATAGTTGAAGATGACTCGCTGATGTTGAACTGAGATTGCACGAGCTTGGCACGAGAGCTTGGAGTGCAGGAGCTAAAGACCCACAAGTTTATCAAATGAGAATGCATATGCTTGGCTTGGTGTTGGATATGCTTGAGTTTGGGTGTTGATAATTTGTTTTTTGTGGCTATGGCTATGAGGATTTAAGAGTTTCAAGAGAAGGAGGATAAGAGGAAAAGCTTGAGGTTTGAAGGCTATGTGTTTACAGCTTGGAAGAAAGGAAAAGCTTGGAGTTATGCTTGGTGAGGCTTTATGGATTTAAGAATTTCAAGAGAAGGAGGATGGGAGGAAAAGCTTGAGGCTTGAAGGCTATGGTGTTTATAGCTTGGAAAGGTATAAGGAGGAAGGAAAATCTTGGAGTTATGCTGGGTGAGGATTTATAGGGAAGATGAAGGATTTTAAGGCTAAAAAAGTAGAAGAAATGGTTGTGATAGTTGAGGAATGGCTGGGATGGCTGCTGAAATGCTTGCAGTAGCAGAAGGGAGGAAGGAGAGAGGTCTGATGGTTGCTGGGGTGCTTGAGCAACCAAGAGTTGTTGGTCAATGGTTGTTGGGATGCTTGCAGCAACCAAAGGATGGAGGTGATGGCTTAGGAATGACTGTGATGACTGCTGGAATGCTTGCAGCAGCTGAGGAAAGGTGAGTTCTCATGGTTGCTGAGAGGTTTGCAGCCACCAAGAGGGGTTGGTTTTGCCTGGCCAATGCCTCCTAATTTATAGAAGGTGAAGGCTCTCTTTGGTTTCCAATAGGTAAAAGGAAGTGTTGGAGCTAGTCTATTTCCAACAGGTAAAGCTAAGCAATGGGAAATGACTATTTCCTACGGGTAAAAAGAAGTGTTGGAATTAGCTTGTTTCCAATGGGTAAAAAGGGGTGCTTGAAGAATATCTCATTTGCTCACCCACATTGGAGAACTCCAAGTACTGGGCTTGGACTTTGGTGCTCCCAAGTAGATAGCCCAAAGTCTCCATTATCCAAGAGCTTCTGTGGGCCTTGTGGACCTCCATAACCTTCCACACCACAATCCCTCATGCAAGCCCCATAAACCACATCACTTGGGTTCATGTTAGCTTGGTAGGTGATTGGCATAGGAAAAATGTATTATTGGTTTGGCACGGCATGTATACTATTTCTATATTTATTTAATAAATTAATTCCCAAAATACAGTTTGGATTAACTCATAACCAACATTATATGTTACATTGGGCTTTAAATGTATTTGGGCTTCCCGTGACTTTTTTGGGCCTCAACATTAGCCCCCTTGATTATTGGGGCCATGAAGTGGCAGCGAGATGGGCCAAATAATCAATTTCAACCCAAAATAATTGGCAGTGGCATGGCATGGCTGGTTCTTCAATATGCATGAAATATCCTTGCTTGCTTGCTTGGCCATAGTCATTTTGTTTTTCTTGGCGTGAAGATTAGCATGGTTTTGGCAACTACTAGCTTGGTCATATATATATATATATATAAACGTAACGATAAGCAACTCAAGGATAACCAGTTAAGAGTCTTCGAAGTCACAGCTACGTCTTTTTCGGGAAGGTTGGAGGGGTCGCAATGGTCCCGTTTAAAACCCAATCTTCTTAGACACCTAGGGTGTCGCCTTGAAAAACTTTTCTAGGCACTGTAATATCGGAATTTACTCACTGGGGTTACCAAAAGTTAGCTTATTTTGTGGCATGACAGAGAAGATAAGGCTTGGTTGAATTTTAGCCCAAAATAAGTTAGCTTTGCGTGATTGATGTGCTTGAGTGACTATAGATGCTTGATTTGGCATGGTTGTGGTTTGCAAGAATTGCATTAACTTGTATGTGTGATATTGGTTTTGTATGCTTGATATTGGCATGTATTCTTGATGTTGGCATGTATTCTTGGTATTTGACTTGGATGCTTGGCATTGGCGTGTACGCTTGATTTTGGGCTTGTATGCTTGGTATTGGCTTGTACGCTTGGCTTTGGCTTGTGTGCTTGGTATTGGCTTGGATGCTTGGCATTGGCGTGTACACTTGGCATTGGCCTATATGTTTGGTATTGGCTTGTACACTTGGTATTGGCTAAGATGACATGGTGTAATATAGCTTTTGGGATATTTAGCATGGTGGGTGTGCTTGAGTGTTTTGGGTTTTGGCATTGGCGTGGTTGTGGATGTAAAAGAATCGGTTTCTCAGCCCTGAAGTGCATCCTAGCCATCATGAAAAGATTCGATTCGCATGAGCTCGTAGCATGACGTTCTTGGAATTTGATTGAATCATGGTGTGACGAACTTGGGTTATCATTTTGCTGCAATGGTGACCATTTGGCACGATGGCGCATGGCTTCTTCTCCCTGCTTTTGGCTGCTGGAACTGTTCGGTCTAAGACTGTCACTTTCATGATGATTGTATTTTTCTTGGAAAGCTTGAAATTGTAATGTCTGGTTCTTGAGATGATTGTATCAAGTGTAATGCTTGAGTTGAATGGTTTTGGAGATAGAGTGTTTCTTCTTGGCTTGGCATGTTATAAAGAGTTCCTTCTTGCCTAGCCTGGATATCTGCATTTTGCTTGTGATGTTTTTGCTTCACTAGGCATGATTTCTATTGCATCTCAGCCTGATTTTGATTGGAGCTTGAGTATGAACATCTACGGAATCCTCTGGGCATGGCTAAATTGAGTATTGGGTCTCTGCATCTCTGCATACAATTTTTTTGTTGTTGTTGGTCTGCCTTGGCAAAGCCAGTAACCCGTTTATTCTTCAGTAAGAAGTGATGGCATGTCAGTTTGTCAATATCGCTTGGCATGTTGTCTGTAATTTTTTTTTTTGGCATGGGGTGATCCCACTTTTTTTTTTTCTTCTTCTTTATCTTAGCACCTGTGCCCCTCATTTATCTTCTTCTCCTTCAACTTTGTCTTCTCTCTTCAAGATTCAAATCTGTGGGTACTGTGCATCAATAAATAAGTCATACTTTGGAAGCTCGGATCAGAAAACTTCCTTGATGAAAGTTGTTCATCTGCTCAAGTACTATAGCCGGTAAAATTTGTAGAATTTTTCTTATGCCTCAAAGTTGGTCTGCAAATTCTGTGTTCATCCCTGGCTGGTGAGTTTCTGCAGATTCTTCTTCTACATGTGTTTTCAATTTTTGATGCTTAGATGATTGCGCTTGCTTCACAAAATTTGCTCAAAATTATGTTGTTTATAACATATCCAAAATTTAGGATCATCCAACCATTGTAGTGTTCTCTACCTTCATTTATGTTGATGCCTTTGTTGCATGCTTGTTTTCTATGCTTGAAGATTGAATTCCATTGCACTTCTTAAACTGGTGAGTTAGGTACTGAATTTTGAGGTTGAGCTTTCGATTTAGGATTCTAGCATAGTGATAAACAAGACTCATACGAGCTTACTTGGGTAATGCATGCCAAGTATTTGTGAAAATGTCGCACAGTAGCTTGTGGGCTGTTCTTTGAACTTTCAAAACGTTTCTCTTGGAGTCTGAGTTGGAGATTTTGATACATGATAACAACTTCTCAATGGTTGTGTTGGAACTGATCTTGTGCCATTTGAAGGAAAAATGAATTTTTGGTGCAATTTCAAAGGGCTAAGCTGCTGAAATTGTGCAGTTTCTACTGCATGGCATGTTTCAGAAATCTGTTTGACATACTTCCCTATTCTAAATGCAACAAAATTTTGGAAAACTGAAGCTCGATATGTCTAGTTCTAATATGGAAAGTTTGGGGTTTATTGGTTGTAAGCTTGATTTCTAGTGATTTTTTAAAAGTGGGATGTTCCAGCTAGAATGGTTGGAAAGCTTGTGTATAAGTTTTGCTTGGTATGTTGCTTTTGTTTGAGAATTTAGCATGTCCTTTGTCTTGAAATTGAGTGCTAATCTAGGCATTGCTAGAGCATGATGTTTGATAGGAGCATATTTAATCGACTTTGCAATCTTATTTCTTTGCATTTACTTAGTTAATTCCCATTTATTAGAGTGATTTAGCTTATTTTCGTACTATTGTAGGTCCAGATGGCAAGATTGGCAAGAAAGGGCATTTTGGAGCATTTTAGAGCAGTTTTGGACTTGGAATAGATAGCATATGCATGGGGCAAGGTGGATGGACGTTTTTGAAGTTGAAAGAGGCTAGGAATGTGCTAAAAAAATGGAGAAATTAATTCAAGAATCAGCTTCTGGGAAGAAACCACCCTCACTGATTTTATTTTATTTTACCTTATCCTAATCCTATTCTACCTAAATTCCAGCAAGAAAAAGGGGGGATTAATTTCAGATTAGGAAACCTAAAAACCTGGTTCTAGAAGAAAGCATTGGGGCCGCACCTTTTTCCTAAAAAGGTGGCGCCTGGGCCCTATCCTTATTCAAAAAGAAATCTGCCAAACAAAACCCTAATTTCTAGGTTTTCTGCTGGGCCCTTTTACCCTAGATCTACCACATATATAAAGGAGGGGTTGCCGCAGGAAAAAGGAGTTCTTTGGTGCCGTAGCAAGAAAGGAGAAAGAGAGAAGAAGAACTTGGAGCCGGAACCTGCTGCATCCATTGGGGTTTTCAGGGTTCTTCCCTTGATTATTTTAAATGTTTATTCTAGATTGCTTTTCAATTATTATGAACATGTGTGACTGAATCTCTTCTTAGTTAGAGGTGAATTCGAAGCCATGGACATATGTTTTATATGAATTGATTACTTCCAGTTATGGTTTCATAAAGTATGAATGTGATTTACTTTTCTGTTTTATTGAGGACTTATTCTTGTATGTTTATTAAGGATGCATACTTAGTATATATGCAGGGATTTGATGCTAGAATATAAGAGAATTTCACCTAATCGTTATGAACTTATATTCACAAGTAGTAAAAGTCACTAGTCATGATTGCGTTAAGTAAATTCCTGGCAGGAGGATCATGCTTTTCATAGTTACAAATGCCTTGTCAAGGCTTATGATTTTCATAGAACTTAATGATCTTTGATTTGTATCTCTATCATGTTGTTCATATAGAGAACTTGATAAGGATGATTTGATTGCGTCGCTGAGTCCAATTCAATGAACTTAGGAAGATCTGAGAGTTAATTAGTGCATTCACAATTAATTTGGGACTTTGTCATTCATACTTTATAGAAAGAGTAACTGGAGATCGATTTGTGTGCATATGTTCCATGTGTGGAGAAGAATCCTCTAGCTATCCCTACATCCATATTTCATTGACAACTTAGTTGTTTGCTGCTGTCAGTATTACTTTAGTCTAAATCGTCCAAATCCCCCCCAAAAAAAAATCATTGTTCCCTTAACATAGTTTTCAGTTTAATAAGTTTAATTTGTGTTGATTAGCATCCCTCCTTGCTCGTACTACGATTGCACAATTTATAGGGTTTAATTTGTGCGTTAGTTATTTCTCATGCCAAATTTTTGGCTCCGTTGCCGGGGATCGAACCCGGGTCACCCGCGTGATTTCTAGTTCTAATCTAGAAAGTTTGGGGTTTGTTGGTTTTAAGCTTGATTTCTAGTGATTTTTTAAAAGTGGGATGTTCCAGCTAGAATGGTTGGAAAGCTTGTGTATAAGTTTTGCTTTGTATGTTGCTTTTGTTTGAGAATTTAGCATGTCCTTTCTCTTGGCATTGAGTGCTAATCTAGGCATTGCTAGAGTATGATCTTGAACAATATTGTCGTGATAGCGTGATGTTGTATGGTATTGTCGCAAGAGCATGAGTTCTTCAATTTGCTTGAAATGCCTGAATTGCTTGGAACGCTTGAATGAAATGAAATTTCTTGGCCTGTAGATTTGTATTACACCCTGTGAATTTGTCAAATGCTTGATAGATGAGTTTGCTTGCACTCTGAGAAAATTATGCTTCCAGCACCTCCCTTTGTTTATGAGTACCTTTCCAGCGCCTGATTTTGGTTAATGTATTCTCTTGTTCAGAAGCTCCAAAGCATGAGAAGTGTCATCTTCTTACTAATTTGCTAGGAATGTGACAGCATGAAGGTGATTTTTGGTTGCTTGCACCTTGGCTTGCAATGTGAAGGCTTCTGGAGGATTTGAACAGCTTGACCAGGGGGACTTTAGGTGAGACAGAGAACAAGCTAGTCGTTGAGGTCACTTTGAGTGTTCTTTTAGATATGCAATGAGTTTGTTTAATTGTTGTAAGGATGGATTTAGTTCTGGAGGTTATGAAGCACAAACACTGGCAGGATGTTTGAAATCGGGCATGTGCTGGAAGGATGTTTAAAATAGGGCAGGTGTTGGAAATTCTTTGCTTGTGGAGTAGGTGCTGGAAGAATGTAACTTGGCTTGGAATGAGATAACTTAGACTTGCTCTCAAGATGTAGATAATCTAATCAAGATTTAGCTTGGTTTGCATGAGAATGGAATGAAGTTGAGTCATACAATTCCTTGGAATCAAGGTATAGCCTGGTATGACATGAGAAAATTTGAAGTTTCCTGAAATTTATGTACTAGATGCTTGACTTGCGCTTGAGTTAGTTTTTTCTTTTCTTTTCATGTAAATTTGGCTTGATTGATTTGCTTGGCATGTTGTAATTTCCTTTTTGGCATGTTGCAGCTGTCCTGTTTGATCACTTATAGGACGAAGTTGTATGAGTCTGAGTGGCAGCATGTTTTAACATGGGTAAGCCCCCCAAGAGGTTGAGGCCTCAAAAAGGCACAATGTTTGACAGTGAATTGCAAAATTGATTTTTGACAAAGGCTAGGTGTGCTGATTACTAGTGGAAACTCAGAGATAGATGGCTTGTTGAATTGGTAGTACTTGGCTTATTTCAAAAGGGGGAATAGAAAATTGTTTGTCACCATAATGCAGGATTGTCTGGGCTTGTTGTAATCAAAGAGATTATTTATACTGTTTGGCAAAAAAAGGGTGGATGGGTTTGCTTGTTTGGATGGCATGGTGTCCTTCTTTGAATTTTGCTTAGCATGAAGCCCCCAAGCCAGCTTGTTGGGGCCAACAATTGGTTGTAGAGTTAGGTTATGTTCTTTTTGGCTTACTCGGGGTCGAGAAACAGAGTAGAGGCCTGCTTGTTTTTTTTTTCTCCTGCAACTTGCTTCAAAGAAGATCTCTGGAAGAAGCAAACTGAAGATGAGAAGGAAGAAGTAAAGCGAGTTGCTAGCTTCTGGATTCTTGTCTCTATCTTTTGCTTGGCATGAAGGCCCCAAGTCATTTGGAGTTTGCATGTGCAGTTTGCTATGATCAATTTAGCCCCTATAGGCCTTTTGCAAGATGTTTTGTCTGAGAATGTATATCTACGGCATAAGAAAAAAATAATAGAAATGCTTTTGCATCCTTTTTTTATTTTATTTTAAAGAATAATAGAACAAAGCAAAATCAAAGAGAATGCTCTTATCTTTAAATTTTGTTGTAGTGCAATTGCATGAATTCAAATTTTAAAGCTTGTCATTTTTCAGGAGCCATGGCAAGACTAATGGCCTAGTTCCCAGCAGAGTCACCATTTATGTGGGGGTCTTTTTCCGTCGAAAGGCTCGTCCAGGCTTATTGATTCCTGGACCATGATTGAGTGATGAATCAAGCCTTCATTGCCCCTTTTTCTGAGTTAGCGAGAACTAGGCCCAAAGCATCCCAAGGGAGAACAAGTCTCAGGGGAGTACTTTGTTCTTCTTCTAGGGACTGCGTGTTTTGTGCTGATGTTTTGGACAGCTTGACGAAGAGTTTGAGATGGTGCATCGATCTTGCACAAGCTTGGCATGAGAGTTTGCTTTGATGAATTAAGATACTATTAGGCTAGGCATAAGAGTTTGCTTTGGTGATTTAAGATACTATTAGGCTAGGCATGAGAGGTTTGTGGTGTGGGAGCTAAGAGAAAATGAGTATAAAGAAAAGATTAAGGCTTGAGATTTTAGGTTCTTTCGACAGTTAGACGAAGAGCTTGCGATGTCTGCGTTTTCTTACCACAAAGGTAATGACTGTAGTTTCAACTTAGCTTGAAAGGTTAGGTGTTTCAAATTTGGGATGAAGCTTTTTGAGAGAAAGAGAGAGAGAGAGAGAGAGAGAGAGAGAGAGAGAGAGAGAGAGAGAGAGAGAGATGGGGATGAATGGATAAGTGGCTTGAATAGATTTTCCAACAGCTTGACGAATGCTTGTGCTAGGCTTGAGAGCATGGAGTATTGGAGCGAAAGACCCACAAGTTTAGCAAATGAGAATGCATGTGCTTGGCTTGGTGTTGGATATGCTTGAGTTTGGGTGTTGATAATTTGTTGTTTGTGGCTATGGCTATAGGGATTTAAGAGTTTCAAGAGAAGGAGGATGAGAGGACAAGCTTGAGGTTTGAAGGCTATGGTGTTTACAGCTTGGGAGAAAGGAAAAGTGTAGAGTTATGCTTGGTGAGGCTTTATGGATTTAAGAGTTTCAAGAGACGAATGATGGAGGAAAAGCTTGAGGCTTCAAGGCTATGGTGTTTATAGCTTGAAATTTTATGAGGGAAGGAAAAGCTTGGAGTTATGCTTGGTGAGGCTTTATAGGGAAGATGGAGGATTTCAAGGCTAAGAAAGTAGAAGAAATGATTGTGATAGCTGAGGAATGGATGGGATGCCTGCTGGAATGCTTGTAGTAGCCAAAGGGAGGAAGGAAATTGGTCTAATGGTTGCTAGGGTGCTTGAGCAACCAAGAGATGTTGGTCGATAGTTGCTGGGATGCTTGCAGCACCCTTAGAATGGAGGGGATGGCTCAGAAATGACTATGATGGCTGCTGGAATGCTTGCAGCAGCTGAGGAAATGTGAGTTCTTATGGTTGCTGAGAGGCTTGTAGCAACCAAGAGGGGTTGGTTTTGTCTGGGCAATGCCTCCTAATTTATAGAAGGTGAAGACTCACTTTGGTTTCCAATAGGTAAAAGGAAGTGTTGGAGCTAGTCTATTTCCAACGGGTAAAAGGGAACATTCGGACATTCTTATTTCCAACAGGTAAAGCTAGGCATTGGAAAATGACTATTTCCTATGGGTAAAAGAAGCGTCGGAATTGGCTTGTTTCCAGTGGGTAAAAGGGAGTGCTTGAAGAATATCTCATATGCTCACCCATATTGGAGAACTCCAAGTAATGGGCTTGGACTTTGGTGCTTTCAAGTAGCTAGCCCAAATCTCCATTATCCAAGAGCTTCCGTGGGCATTGTGGACCTCTGTAACCTTCCACACCACAATCCCTCGTGCAAGCCCCATAAACCAAATGACTTGGGTTCACGTGAGCTTGGTAGGTGATTGGCATAGGAAAAATATATTATTGGTTTGGCATGGCATGTACAATATTTCTATATTTATGTAATAAATTAATTCCCAAAATACAACTTGGATTAACGCATGACCAACATTATATGTTATATTGGGCTTTAAATGTCTTTGGGCTTCCCGTGACTTTTTTGGGCCTCAACAGTTAGTATGCCATTTTTCTTGGAGAAATCATCACAAACTATATATTCTTGGCCTCTGTCAGTCCTCAACACCTTTATCTTTTCTCCACTCTGTTTTTCAACGTAGGCCTTAAACCTTTTAAAAGTATCACATGCCTCTGACTTGTTCTTGAGGATATGCTCCTAAGTCTTTCTATTGAAATCATCAGTAAAAATAGTAAAATACTTTCCACCACCATGTAAAGGAGCTTCAACACTGCACAAATCAGAATGTATTCAAGGGGTTTTGATGCCCCATTAACTTTTCCATTAGGAAAGCTCTCCATGTACTTTTTACCCATAACACAAGTTGTTGTTACAATGTTAACTCGCAATTGTACGGGCCAATTAGTAGTATAGCAAGACAAGTACGAGGTCGTACCCACGAGGACTGAGAAGTTAAAACTAGTTATGTACTTAGATTACCAAATTCAAGAAAGTAGGAGGTTAAGTCTAAAAAAGAATTTAAAGCAAGAGTGGTTGTAATTGTTGAACAAATGAGGCAAAACGAAATTTCAAACAAAAGCAAGGTGAACAAATGTAACAAAGAGTACTTTTGTAGGATGGAAAACAGGTTGGGATACTAGGGCATTCGATTCACCATAACAATTCAATTCTGGGTTATAAGGAGTCAAGTGACAAGTCTCATTCGGATTCAAAGGTTGATTCTAGCTAAAGTATGATTAGGCCATGGTGTCTGGTCCTAACCTTGTGCTCCTAATTCCCTAACTTGATTATTTGTTGTCTAATCTAAATTAAGCATTAGGAACCCATTAAGCATAGAAGAACAAGTTAAACAACCAAGCATGTATCTAATCCCTGTTGTCGAATGTCCATACATACTTTTCTTATTCATAGTTCAATTAAAATCAAAGCATGGTGTCTACTCTTGATTCAAACCAAGGTAGCTAATATACAAGTTCTAATGGTGATCAATCATCCAAACAAGCATATTAACTGATAAGCATAAAGAATAGGAATATGAATCATGAATCAAACTTGAAACTCAAAACTTCAACTTATAAACCCAGAATATTCATGTTAGGTTACATCATAGCCCTAGTTATGAATTTAGCTACTCATAATGGAAATGAAACTTAAGCAAAAATGAGAAAACATATTGAATGCAATAAGAGTAGAGAAAACCAATTCTGAAGTTGCTTGTGGTTTCCAAGGCTTCTCCAGGTGCTTATCCACTTCTAATGCTACTCCAAGAACTTTCTCATGTCTAGAGTATGGCAACCAAAGAGGTGATTTGGGATGAGTTTGGGTGGCTGGTGATGGCAGAGAAAGAACAAATTCGTAGGAATATGGAAGGAAGGCTTGCTGGAGTTGTTTTCTGATTTTTGGGCTGAATGAATTGATATAGGATGGCTGGAGTGATTTATAGGTGAATGGAGTGACTCCTCTGCACTTGAGTAACTGACACACCTCCCTTAATTGCTCCCTTAATTGCTCAACATGTCAGGTCTAAAGTCAAGGAAAGACCTCCCTTAATTGCCCCCTCAATTGCTCCCTTAATTGCTCCCTCAATTGCTCCCTTAATTGCTCAACATGTCAGGTCTAAAGTCAAGGAAAGACCTCCCTTAAGGAAAGACCTCCCTTAATTGCTCCCTCAATTGCTCCCTTAATTGCTCCCTCAATTCCTCCCTTAATTGCTCAACATGTCAGGTCTGGTGTGTACATGGGCTCACGAATTGGGCTCAACTTCATTATCTGATGCATTTGAGTAGTCCATCTTGAAGTTCAGACTCTCATCTTTCCAACCACAATTTATTTGGGCAAATCCAAGTTCTGAGGAAGATGTTAAGGCCGAAATGAGTTGGTAACCCAGTCTGCTCGTTTTTGCACCATTTTGCATCTTTTCTTATCCAAAGACACCATTGTTACCTAGAGCCCAATGAACTGAATGATAAACAGAAAAGGGATCAAAAGCACACGTTTGACTCAATAACATAACCAAATCATAAGCAAGAAGGGTACAAAATGATATACAATTGTGAACTGATCACAAGTCTCACATGCATGGTCTAGAACATGAATGTGAGGCTATCCATAGACCAATTTTTTCCGAGCCAGAAAATTCAAACTGTTAAAGTTTAAGTGACCAAAACGCATATGCCATAACCAATTATCACCAACCATCATTGAACTGAAGCAAGGTAATTCATGATAATTGAGATATAATGGAAACAATCTGTTTGGAGTCATTTTTACCTTGGCTATTAGCCCATGCCTGACATCGTTGATGGTGCAAAGGCTATTATGAAGTCGTATGTCATATCCCTTTTCTGTCAGTTGCCCCAAACTCAACAAATTGTGGCTAAGACCGGGAACATAATAGACATCTGAAATACTGTTGGAGGACCCATCTTTCAACTTGATAGTGATTCTTCCCTTTCCTTTGGAATGACTTTTTGTATGATCACCAAATGTAATCACTGACTGTATGGACTCATTTAAGTCAGTGAACAGCTCCTTGTGACCACATATGTGATTGCTACACCATGTATCCATTTATTTTTCTCGCTGGCATCTACAACATTACATGCTAGAAGCAAAGTCTCATCTTTTTCATTCTTGGCTTCTGCAATCTTAGCATGAAAATCATTTTTTCTGACTTCTTGGACCTGCATACAATACTGTAGTGACCATGTCTCTGACAATTGAAACACTGGACACTCGATTTATCTCATGGCTAACTCGAGCTTATACCTCTACCTCTTCCTCTTTTTCCTTCAAATATGCTGTGTGTTCCTCTCCTATGGTTGGAGTTCTGAGTGTTTGCATTAGCTCTTGCCTCATTTCTGCATTCTTCAACTTTAGAAATATTTTTCTCCTTTTTCAGTTTCAGCTGAGCCTGTAATGCTTCATCAATCCCAGCTTCTGACTTCTTGTATAATCTTTGTTCATAAGCCTGCAACGACCCTCGTAGTTCATCTACAATTATGGTGTTGAGGAGATCAAGTGTCTCCTCAATAGCTATAACTTTGCCTTCAAACATGTCTATCAAGGTTCGAAGAATTTTCTCCATAATTTAGAGCTTTTTCATATCCTCTCCATTGGCTTTCATCTGATTAGTCAAGGACAAGGTACGTGATAAATAATTAGAAAAACTTTCTTTTTTCTCCATCTTTAGAAGTTCAAACTATCTCCTCAAGGTCTGCAACCGTACCTGAAACTTCTCTTTTCCAACATAGCACATCCAGTGGCAGAGGCAGGATTGTGACCTTATAGGATCATGGTGTAAAAGTGTCAAAAAAAAAAAATTAAGAAGAAAATAACACTAAAGAACAGAAATAAAATATTTCCGTTCATAATTCATTGCAAAACTAACAATACAAACTACAATTGTCCACGACAAGTTTTCAACTTTCGAAAATGTTGCATTATAGCTTTGTTATCAATACAAGTAAAAGCATCTCTCTCAATGTAAACAACCAAGTCATCATTCAACCATTGATCTCTCATTTTGTTGCGAAGTGGATTTTTGGTAATATTCATTGGGGAAAATGCCCTATGTAATAACCCAAAACAAAATATCTAAAAATTAGGATTTATTTATTCTAGGAGAAAGACGATTTTGCCCTCGTATTATTTAATAGGGAAAAAGTTGACTTTTTGATCGAGAAGGAATTTGGCAATTCCGTTTACGCCGTTGCTTAGAGCACGACGAAACGAGTCCGTAGACACGGAGTGGACTTGAATCGGAGTTGTAACGAAGAAAATACGGTCAAAATACCGTGAATGGCAAAACGGTAATTTAGAAAAAAGTCAGATTTTTATCCCTTTTCCTCTCTCTCTCTCTCTCTCTCTCTCTCTCCTCAGTTCTCTCTCCTCTCTCTCTCCTCTCCCGCGCGCGACACCGTTGCCACCCCTCTCCCTTTCCGTTCGTCTAGTTGCCGCCACAGGACACGGCGACCTTCGGCACCAGTACCGTCGGCTTCGTCTCGCCGCCGCCGTCCTTTCCCGACCGGTCTCAGCCTCTGCACCGACCGGAGCTCGCCAGAATCAGGCGAAAACCGCCGATTTTCATTTGATTTTTCAAGCCTCTCGTTCTCCTTCGTTTCTCAACCAAATCGTTCGAGTAAGGTATGATTTCTCACCTATTTTTTGTGTTCTAACTGATGGTTGGCTGGGTTTTGATCGATTTTAGCTGTAGAACACTCGATTTTCGAATTGAAAATTGGCCGAACTTCGGCCGCCGTGATCGGCCATTTCTGGCCACTTTTTGGGGTGTGTCCAAGAACAAAAGTGACTCCAAATGGGGTATTTTACCTAGGATAGGAGTTTGGAGTCACGGTTTTGAGTTTTCCGACGAGCCATTATCGCTTTGGACACCTAAACTGCCGGCGCGTGGGTGAAGGTGGTGAAGTGATTTTGTGTAGTTTTGCAATCCTCGTGTTGTCACAAGCGCGTAGGATTTCGCGGATCTCAATTTGGAGTCCGTTTGAGCCCCGAACGGATTTTCCATATTGCGCGATTCCTGGGTGCAGTATCCTCAAGCCGTTGGATCGCACTCAACTTTGGGTATGTTGTTCTACATGATTTCAGAATCGTGTAGGATTCGACGGATTACGAATCGGACTCCCGGATACTCCGAAATCGCGAACCCTGGGGCTAGGGTTTGTATCTTAAGCGATAACGCGATTTCGGCTAATCCGACTGTCCATTTCGGACCAAACTCGCAGGACATGGGTCTTTCTCTGTGAGAAACCTTTAGAGAATCCCAGATTGGCTATCGGAGATTGTGGACCCCACGGGCTTCCGGATTGGCCGGTTTGGCAGTTTATCGCTTAGTACAGCTTCAGATCTTGTAAGACCGTTCTAATTGTCTGAAAAGTTAAAGTGGGCATAGGAGTGACTTGAAATGAGTGCACGCATTTCTAGGAGCCGGGGGTCAGAGTTGTAATTTAATTCTTTTATTGAGCAGTTTTATTAATTTAATATTCTTGGTTAATCAGGCACCCGAGGCCAGACTGAGCCACAGGAGGGACCTTCAAAAGGTCCAGCTAACTCGGACCAGCAGTGAGTGGACCTTTCTTTCATAAATGATTTTCTATAAATGAGTTTATATAAATGATTTTATAAATAAGGTTATATGAATGAATTTCATTATTTGAGCTTAAATGAGTTTTATTGGAGGTTTTCCGAGCATGATTTGTGTAGTAATATTTCTATAACTCTATGCTGCTTAGTTGCACATGCTAAAAAGTTATAGAAACAGAGTTTGAGGCTTGAATCAGATGCGATAGCAGCATAATTTGAGATTACAGTTATTAATCAGATTTTCATAAAGTAATTTATTTTAAAACCACCATGTACCCGTTTTTGGTGATTACCCACAATTGGACCGATGTCTACGGACATCGAGTCTGATTTCAGTTTTGTCAGTGCACTTGACATCGCCACACGAGTTTCGGGGACGCTCGGACCGTGAGTGCCAGGATTTGCGGCTCGGCAGACTTGGTGTCCCGAGACCTGCCAAGATTTGTGGCTCGGCTGACTTCGTGTCCCCGAGACCTGCCAGGATTGCAGATCAGGCTGACTACGGTCCCCTGCATCCTGCCAGAGCGGCTCGAGTCGACTCTGTGTCATCGAGACCTGCCGGCAGATCAGGCTGACCATAGTCCCCTGAATCCTGCCAGTTTGCGGCTCGGATAGACTGCGTGTGGCCGAGACCTGCCAGGGGAATTGACGGATTTACAGGGGTACACCTAGGTGATAGTTTTAAAGGAATTTTAGTACTTTTATATAATTATTGTTTTCAGTCATTTTATACCAGTTTTCTCGATATTCATGCATGTTTTATATCTCCATATATTTGTTCAGTTATACAAATATATACATATATATATATATTTATATATGTTTAGATGAAGGCCTTGTGTTTGAATACAGCCGAACTTTAGCTTTACCTATCAATTTATTTTTACCATGGGGGTTATTATGATTATAAACTGTTTCAAGAACATTATTTTTGTCCACTCACACTTTCAAACTGTTTTTCGCCCCCAGGCAATAGAAGTGCGAAGGAATCCACCACGGGCCACTCCTAGCTCCCGCACCACCCACCAAACGTAGGGTTTTGTTGTAAAGTTCTTGAAGTTTTGTAAATTTGTAGTAATTGCTCTGATATCTGGTTGGAACTGAGAACCAGAGTTGAGAAACGTTTATTTGAGTTATTCTGGCAGTTGGTGAAGTTTATTTGCTTGTTTAACAGGTGAGAAGTTTTGGGTTTGGTCAAATTACAGGGGAGACTCTGCTAAATTTTCGGCAGGAGTCTAAGGAAAGTTTTAATCGTAATTGTAACAAGAAGGGTAAAAAGGTCATTTGTGCCCGACATTCGCCAGGTGTCGGACATGCACAGGACTTGGCTCGAATTCCAAAGTGGAATTGGGATCGGGTCCTGTCACCCTATCCACTAAAGCAATTGCAACTGGTAAAATCAAAGGCAATGTAATAAGCAAATACACATGAGGAAATATTTCATGCATCCCTTTCTCCACCATTTTTTTTGCAAGCATGCCAATCCCTTGCTATTGTAAAAAATTACTACTTGAACGCATGTGATGAATACAAACCCTAAGTTGATCTTTAAGCATCAATAAATCTCCATTGGAAAATTCTTAAGGATTAAATTAAACAAGACAAAGTAGCTTTCGTTTGTCAAAAGTGACAAATGAATTCTTCAGACTCAAGCCTGCCAAAAAAGTAAGCAACTGAGTATTAAAACGATAATTTAATTCTGCACGTTGCCTATCAATGACATGAAGAAAGATCTCCACACGATAATGATGATTGTTTCTCTCTATTGGAGCATTCCGTCTTGATTTCCTAGGAATTACGTATTCCTCATCCATGTTAGGAACCGTAATATGATGTTCGTCACAAAACGAAGATGCTTCATCAACCAATTCATCAAACTCATTATTCCACATCAATTGTAGGTTTTCCTTGCATGTTTTTACTAAACCCATTACATTCACAATGTCTTAATCTTTCTTTTGTAATGCTTGAGACAAAGTATTTGTTATTCCCAATATAACTTTTATAAAAAATAAGTTAAATACGAACTCAATAGATTGTATTTCTCTCCATAACTTGAAGGCTTCACCCGTACAATCATTTGAAGCACACTCACCATAGATGAAAACATAGAAATGATACTAATCAAGGTAGTATAATGTGAGTTCCATCGTGTATTACATGCACGTTTTAGAGTAGTTTCTGGATTCAATCATCGTCCCGTTATAAGACAACCTTAATTAAAAGCTTTAACAAGCTCTTCTTGGTATTGTGCTCTAAGTGCATCACGGTGCTTACAAGATGATCTAACAACATTAACCAAGGTATTAGCAGTTGTGAAAAGAGAAGCAACATCAATATTTTTCTTTGTCACATCAACAAGAGCTAGTTGAAGTTGACGAGCAAAGCAATGAACATAAAATGCACAAGGTTGTTCTCTCAAACTCTTTGTTTTGAGGTCATTGAACTCACCTGTCATATTACTAGCTCCATCATAACCTTGTCCTCGTAGCTTGGAAAAGCTCAATCCCTCGAAAGAAAAAAAATTCATCAATGGATTTTTTTAGTGCACTGGAGGTGGTGTCCGTAACATGTTGGATCCCCACAAACCTTTCTATTATTTATCCTTTGTTGTTTATATAACGAACAACCATGGCCATTTTCTTCTTTATTGACATTAACTTGAATTGAAGAAGCTATTATCCTTTTTGAATTGAAGAAGCTATTAACTTGAGATTGGCTAGAGTGTTTTCCAACACAACGGCCTTAACTTTTTCATCATGATCCCCCAAAAAATTGTAAGAGCTTCAAATAATTCCCCTTATTACTTGAAGTGGCACTTTCATCATGACCACGAAAAGGAAGGTCTTGCCGCAATAAATACCTTGTACACTTGAGTGATGCATTCAAGCAAGTGCGATAAACCGTACGAGCTTCTATTTGCTTGATTTCAATTGTTTCAATGTGTGTTTTTTGATTCATCAGATTGTAAGCAGCTTCTCTAGCTTGGTTGTGAACACTACCAACTGGTCCAACATGAATGTTAAACCTTTCTCTTCCCTTCTTCCAATTATTGAAGCCTACCATAGTGAAGATGTCACCCCTTACTTGATCAAAATTAGTTTTAACGAAATAGCAATGAAGGCAAAATGCAGCATCTTTAGCTATACTATACTCCAACCAATCAAACTCATCAAACCATTGGGCAATGAATCGTCTATTAATTCCCGATTGATTAGTTTGTGGAAATTTATGACCTCTAGGTTGACAAGGTCTTTTTTGAAGATACGCTCTTCGGATCTCATCTCGATGATGAGGACTATAATCCGTCATTTGAGTTCTTAGCCCAGAATCTCCCTGAAGATTAGCCAATATCTTATCTAATTCAATAGGTCTTGGTCTTGCGCTTGCACTTGAACTACCCGGATTAGACGAACTATCCATAGGTAATTTTCTCTTAAAGTATCATTCCATAATTCTACACATTAATTAATTCAATCAATCAATTATAAAGTCTACTCTAATCCAAATAATAATAACAATCAATATAAACTCTAATCTAATCCAATTATCCAAATAATAAAATCAATCAATTTCAAAATCATATCAATAAATTCTAATTCAACAAAACATCACATATAAGTTATATGATATAACAATCAACATAAATTCTAATCCAAATTCTAAGAAAAACAATCAACATCAATATCATATCAATAAATTCTAATTCATTAAAATTATCAATTTCATTAAAATTATAAATCCTAAACCAAAATAATATATGTAAAGTAAAGGATTATCACTCACGTGACTTTATGAGAGGCGACGGTGTGGAGGTGCTACGGAGACACGAGGTGGGTGGCGACAGAGTGAATTGGAGGTGGTGGTGGAGGTTGGGGATTAGTTAGGGTAAGAGAGAAAATTGGGTTTTGGCTTTGGAGGTTTCTACTGAAGGAGTCGGGTAGGCTTAGGTTGCTGTTGGGTTTTTTTATTTTTATTTTTTGTTAAATTTGTATATAAAAAAACCTAGCTCAAAACAACACCGTTTTGAAGCTAGATTTAAAAAAATTAATTAATTCAAGCATGTGGAGCAAAATAGTGTCGTATTGGTTAGGCGTTTAGAAAAAAAGAGAAGCCTCGTGTGCACGTTGTGCAAGGGTTCTTGCGTATTTCATCGAACAAGAGGTGTGCGCCATAGAGTCTCACACCAGCAAGACTTGGGGTGGCCTCAGACCTCCACAACCACATCCATTATTTTGAGCTTCCATTGGGTCACCTGACCCCATTTGTCTCTTTGTGCATCTGCCCCCTAAGCACATCCCATTCCTCCTTAGATGTAGAGACATGTGCAATCTTGCAATCTTTTCATAGACATGTACGAAATCATTTCTGTTTGCCATGTTCTTGAGCGTAAGCTCTGATACCATATGTAGAAAATAAAATTAAATAAAGACTAGAACCAACAAATAGAACACTCACGCAAGTGAGTTACAACACTCAGTATTCTCACACAATAAAGAAACCGAAGAAGAAAAATATGAATTGAAGCAAAGAGAACGATTTTATTAATATGCAACACTCTTTCTTACTACAAAGCAAAACAAGTAGCACACCAATATATAGGCTGTGAAAGAAGGAGGAAGCTTGGAGCTTGAAAACAACAAACGACAACACGCCACCTTCACAAAGAACCGGTGCAACAAAAGAAGAGAAAGTAGCCTAGAGACTTGAGAGCCCACCGACAACATACCTCTTAGACAAATTAAAAGATTAAAATTTAAGTTGCCTACAGGAACCATGTCCTGGTGCTGTTTCAAAACAATTAAATATTCAACTTCACATGAGCTTGGTTTAACTTTCAACAGACACTTTACCGGTTAGAAAACAATAAACTAACACAAGTGTTGATGTCCATATCTGGATACAACTTTAAGTATGTGACAAGTGTGCTTATCCTCGGTAGGTTCGTTTGAAGAGATCTTGGACAAGGGATGTAAGATATGCAAAGGTAAAGAAGGAGCAATCGTCATCAAGATCTTGGCATTGGTGTGCTACTAGCAGAACACTCTCTGATGCTTAAGTTAGTTATGTATGGGATGGGAAATATTTTTTTTTGGTCATACGTATGGGATGGGATTAGAAACGATTTTGGTAGAGTAACCGTAGTGTGTTAAATTAATTACCTTTCCATTTTGGGAATAATGCACTTTTATAGACAAAAGTGTGTGAGATGTTTGCACATTTTTTCAATGTGCGACTTTTGCAAGTTGCTGTGGTGGCGACACATGTCTTGTAATAGACTGGACAATTTATGTTGGCTACCGAATGTGTGCACTTTAGTAGTGGTCCTTGGCATAGTCGCTGAGGGCATATCCCATGCCACCGTTGATCGGAGCGAGATATTTTCTGCATCTCTGAGTGGAGTGACGTTATTTAGTCGGACCCCGAACTCATATGATGAGCTTTTAGCACGCTTGCCGAAGCATGACCTTCGGTACACTCGTCGGGGCAACCGCTTCGCTACTCGGGGGTTCCGTATCCATAACAATCCCCTAAGTTGTCGAATAAACGAGGTTGACTACGGTACCAACAAGCAGCGAAATTGTACAAACAAGACTAATTGACTCCAACACGTAATTCATAGGGGTAGACAATTCATGCTTTTGCTACTACTTCGACCATGTCTTCGAATTGACTTTCAATTGTCTATCTAGATAACGACATGAACTCCAGAACGCCAACCATCATCAAGGTAAGGGAGATATAAAAAATCTAAATGCCACAATTATCGAAAAATTATTGTGGGTTCATTCTAACCATTTATGGGATTGTTGAGATGATTTATGCGGGAGAAAAACTTTGTATGAGGTCATAGTCTCATTTGTACGAGGGTCCATGTAACGACCCGGTCCTAAATTAATAATTAAATACTAAATTATTAAAGAAAAAGTCAATGTTACTCCGGAATATTTTAATAGGTTTACATGTTGACTTGTTGACCAAGGAGACTTTAGTGAAATTATTACATCCTGACCCGAAAAAGTGTTAAAATATTTAAAGTAAGAGAGAATAAATTTAAAAGAGGAAATAAATTGAAATAAACATTAAAATAAAATGATTTGAATTAATTAAGGTTTTTGAGAAATTAAAATATTATTTAATATTATAAGGGGCAAAAAGGTCATTTTAAGTTTGACAAGGAATTTGGAAATTCTGATTATACCATTGTGTAAAGCACATCGAAACAAGTCCGTAGACACGTAGTGGGCTCAAATCGGAGTTGTAACGAAGAAGTTACGATTAATAGAATTTCAGTGGCATAACCGTAAATATTTCAAAGTTCAGTTTTAAAACCCAGATTTTTTCCTTCCCCTCAGAAGCTTCACGACCAGCCACCTTCTCTCCTCCACCACCGCCACCACACACCTTCGTTCTTGGCAGCACCGGTCCCGTTAGAATCACCTCACTTCCCTCTTCGATTCATGGCTGGTCCCAGCCTTGATCAGCCGGCGTAGTCGCCGGAATGAGCCACGGAACAGGCGGTGTTGGACAGTTTTTTAGTAAACTTTTGGGAGCTCGTTCGGACGCCTCCGGCCACCAAATCTTTCGAATCTTGTATGATTTTCTATCCTTTCAACGTTTTCTAGCTGCTGGTTGTGTTATTTTTGAGAAGTTTCTGCGTTTAATTGGTTGATTTAGCGATTGAAGTTTTGGCCAGTTCCGGCCTTTGATTCCGGCCACTTTTTGGGGTAGGTCCAAGAACAAAAGTGGCTCCAAATAGGGTGTTTTACCTAGTATAGGAAGCTGGGTTTTCAATTTTGAAGATTTCTGGCTACCGAAAATTGATCAAGCTACCCACGAGCTGCCAGCGCTTGTGGCGGCGCGTGGGCCGCATAGTGAGGTCACTCTTAGTCCTAGAGTGATCCTTGTGTCGTCACGAGCGCATAAGAATTCGCGGATCTCAATTTGAACAACGTTTGAGCCCCGATCGGATCTCGCATACTGTGCAATTTCTGAGTTTGATACATTTGAACTGTTGGATCGTAGTTATTCTTGTATATGTCAATCTAGACAATTCCCGGATTGTGTGGGATTTAACGGATCAGCTATCAGAGTCCCGTATACTCGAAAGAGGCCAACCCTAGGGCTAGGTTTACAGTAATCGTCTGATTGTGCGATCGTGAGTAGTCCGACCGTCCGATCGAGACCAAACTCTCGGGACATGTGTCCTAGGCATGTTAAGACCTCTAGGAATTCTTGGATCAGAATTTTGAGGTCATGGGCCCCACGGGGTCCCGAGTTGACTTTTTAGGACTTATTGCTTTTTGAGTCCCGAGGCACTCCTAGACCGTTCTAGTCATTGGAAAGGTTTACATAGGCTTTAGAATGACTTCAAATACAATGAACGCACTTCTAGGAGCCTAGGCCCAGGACTTTGGATTATTTAATGAGGATGAGCTCCATGTGTTATGTTTGAGCCTTTAGAAAGCTCATGCGCGTGTGAGTGTTCACTTGGTTTAGTTGTAGTTCTAATTTCACGATTTTATGTGATTTCGAGATGAGTATTTAATTATCTGTTTATTTATCACTTGTTTATATATGTTCATATGGTTAATTGTGTGGTAAGAGTATATATACAATACTCGAACGGTATGCTAAGCAGAGATCGAGATAGTTAACAAATTAGCTAAGTATTTGGTATATATATTCAGTAGTTGAAAAGGATGAATCTTAGCTTTTGGCTTTTATCAGATTATGATATATATATATATATATTAAGCTTAGTTGAGAACCAATCTATTTAAAGTTTATATAAATGACGAGTTATAGTTTTCAAACGCACCTCGAGGGTACCCCCCCAATTGCCTTGAGAGAGTTCATTATTTTGATGATGCCCTACGAGTTTCGGGGACGCCTGAACTGTGTGGTGCGAGGAATGCAGCTCAGATTGAAGTGTTATCCCTGAGACCTGCGAGGATTGCGGCTTAGATTGAAGTGTTATCTCTGAGACCTGCAAAGAATGCGGCTCGGTTAACTTTATGGTTCCGAGACCTACGAGGATGGAATTGACGGACTAACGGATTATTATTGGAATTGACGGATATATGGAATTGATGGCATATATGGAATTGACGGTATTAAAGGAATTGACGGATCAGAAATGGGGGTACGCCTAGGTGGAGGAATTTAAGTCCTGTGATGCTTTTAAATTAAATTGAGGATTTTATACGGCTACCATTATTTTCTTAAGCATCACATTTGTTTTACAAGTGTTAGATGGAAATATACATATAGATTCTAATTAAGTTGTTGATATATATATTTATTTATTTATTTATTTATGAACCTTACAGGAGTTTCAATACAAGGATACAAGCGTCTTCGAAGCTTATAAATCTTTTAACTTATTTTATTTCATTTTATTTTATTTTAGTACGTTTATTTATCTTTATCTTTTATTATTTTATATAGTATTAAATATCTTAAGTTTTTCTAGCATATTTAGCCTCACGAGTATTAGAGTTATCCGAACTGTGGGAGCGAGGATTGCGGACCAGGTTGACCAGATGTCTCCTGAGTCCAGCGAGAATTAAAGGTCAGGACGTGTCACCATTGGTGTCACGAGGAATTGATGGTTATGGCTTTCCAAGCATGCTTACTTGATACAAATGCTTTTATTTCTTCATTTGATTTTATATTGCCATGTGAGAAATGCCAGGAAGCTTGAAATAGAAAGCTGAGATGAAATTAGAGAACTACGTGTGGCTTGATCCCTTAGTAAGGGTCGTACGAAGCCTATAGTTACAAGGTGCAGCTACGAGTTAGAATGTTTGAGATTACCAATGCAGTATTGTTGTTCTAAAAGTTAAGATAAATTTTATTAGCAGATTGATTTATCCATTTCATTGAGGCCTGAGGCCAGAATGTTGTGATGCTTGATTTTCTGAATATAATTGATATATGCTGAACGCTTGAGAAATTTTAAATGTTTGATGACAGATGAAATTTTTGGGGAATGAGTAAATTACAAGGGAAACTCTGCCGAATTTTTCGGCAGAAGATAATATTATTTTAAAAGTGGAATTTTTTAGTTAGAATGGCAGTTTGGTCTTTGTGCCCGGCATTAGCCAGGTGTCAGATACTCACAGGGTTCGACTCGAATTCTAAAGTGGAATTTGGGTCGGATCGTGTCAGTCCAACCAGCAGGCAACATGTGAAATTTCAAAGGATCTTAGTGCAATTGCTCGAGGCTACAGCATCCCCGGCTGCCTTGACTACCGTCTTGTCCTCCCCTTGCACTTCAAATCAACCAAGCAATTGAATTGCACCAG
The DNA here is from genome assembly GCF_902201215.1 of Prunus dulcis. Lineage (NCBI taxonomy): Eukaryota > Viridiplantae > Streptophyta > Magnoliopsida > Rosales > Rosaceae > Prunus > Prunus dulcis. The sequence goes on along the minus strand of NW_023010006.1, from coordinate 117,025 downwards.
TACACCTTCCCAATCTTTTTTTGAGTCTATATTGATTGTGGTGCTGGGGGAGCTGCTGGGAGGGATGGTCGTGTTGGGGTGGTGGCTTGAGGGATGGCCAGCTGTTTGTGCAAAAATCCTCATGGGAGAATATTCACTTGTGGATTCTTCAACCTTTGATCTTCTTTCTCTCTCTTCCTCGGTTCTTGTAAAAAGACCGGAGTAAATAGACCACACCCGGGGGTGTTTGCCAAAGGCCTTCCGATGCCTAAGTTAGGTCGATTGTATCTATGAGAAACAATAGCTAAAAAAAAGGTATGAAGATTTCTCTACGAGGAGAACCGGGTGGCAGGAGCAGTGTGTGGTGGCCAGAGCCATGTATAAAAATATGGAGAGAGGAGAGAGGCATGGTCGGCGACGGTGGTGGCGCCGTCTGCTAGGGAGAGAGAGTGGAGAATTTTGTAGGGTTCCAAGACTAGATTTAGAATTATCTTAAGTATTGAATGAAGCCATGTATTTATAGTGCTCTAGGCATCTAGGGTTTTTCAGAGAATAAACTCTCATTTGGAAGGAGTTTATTCTTTCCCCAAATTGTAGAGTTTGAGTCCATTAGGGATTTGATTGGGATCAAAGCTCCTAATTTGATGATGATATCTCCAAATTAGGATAATATCTTAATTGGTGATATTTTTTTTTAAAATAAAGATATTATCCATTTTAAAGATAATATCCCTATTTGTTCGTATCAATTAATGGCCAAATAAATGGGTTTAATTAATTGACTTGTGAGATATTCTTCTTGTTCACGTGGCGTCTTGTGATTGGCAGCCGAATTATTTGCTCTCACACTAGCAGGATAGGGTGGAGTGATTAAAGTCAAGGGCCCAGATCGATGGAGATGGAGATATATACTTTTTGTTTTCAATTTTAGTTTAATTTAATTGTTTAAAAGATGTAGATTTTTTTTTCTTCATGATTTTCCCATTTTTAACAATTTAAATTGTTTTTTTATTTATATTTTTACATATTTAAATTCACATGGTATAATATTGTTGGATATGTGGGGTCGATATATGTTTCCTCACATCAACAAACTCATGGAACTTTTGACGAAAACTTGCATTAGGGACTACTTGTGAACACGTATATTAACCTCGAGGACCATTGTTGGATCTAGCCTTGTTTTGCCTACCCAAAAATTTTCAGGAAATAAAAATAGGTAGATATGAAGCAACAAGACCAAAGGAAAAGAGAAAGTGAAGAAAGAACAACCCAAAAAAAAAAAAAAAAAAAAAAAAAAAAAAAAAAAAAAAAAAAAAAAAAAAAAAAAAAAAAAAAAAAGGAAAAGAAAAGAGAGAAGAAAACAAGAAGCCCAGGGCAAAGAGAAAAAAGAAAAGAAAAGAAGGGGGGAGAGAGCGAGAGAGGAGGAAGGAGAGAGGGATAAAAGTGGTAGGGAGTCACGTGACTAGATATGGGTGATATTGGACTCTATAATTATTTAGGATTGGGTAAAATTGTTTGGACACCCAATTTGTTTTTTGCACACCCGAGTCAATTCCTCGTATCACGTATCCTAGTTTTTAGAAATTTTCAGCATCGAAGTATCCGTACTCGTATCCATGCAACGTGTAAGTTCCGCCTACTTGACTTCCAAATCCTGGATCTGCCATTGTTGAAGACCATGAATAATACCAAAATAAAAAATAAAAAATAAAAAATAAAAAATAAAAAAAACAAAAAGGCTGTCACCTTTATAGCTTCGTGAACGTCAGGAACATTTTATGATAAAAAGCCATAATTATATTATCATATTGCAAGTCTATCTATTATCTCGTAAAAACCAAAAGACTTGTGTTGTCTCATTGTATCTTGAAATAATGCAAATTTTCAATTTATATATTTAATAATTTTGTCTTCAACGTTTTGCGTATTATAAAAAAACCAAGTTACTTTTGAGCCAAAAATATTTTTAAATTTCCGAACCAAATTTTCTAAATCATCTGGAGCCTTCGTCCCCCCCATTATAAATAACAAATTCTAAATGATACTAGTAAATTAAAAGATCAGTTTTTGAAGAATAAATGGGGTTTTCTAGTACAATACCTCTTGTTTGTATGATTGTTTTGGCATGCTTTTTGCCTATCAATAATGAACTCATATGGACAAGTTTTTTATGCCCAAGGAATTTATCAACCATTACAACTGGTACATATCAATTATTGATTCGTTTAATTTTCAAAACCATATTACACTAGGAGAACACCAATCGTCACCATCCCTCTTATAGATTTACGACCATGTTATTCATGGTTTCAGTGCTTATTTATCTTTAAATGAACTAAAGACTTTTAAGGAAGTGCTTAGGGTTTATTTGAGCTCATTGATGAGATTGCCACACTTGATAACACCACACCCAAGAATTTCTTTCACTCCACCCAAAAATTGGTTTATGGCCTCTCAAATTTTGGCAAAGATGTCATTATTCGTATTGTAGATTGTGGTATTTGGCCGGAAGTTTAAGCTTCGAGGACCACAACATGACAGATAAAAAGCTACTACAATTTGTTACTATTTGTAACCTTAAAATTAATTATAGGAGCAAGGAAATAAGGCCTTGAAGAAAAAACTAAATGGAAATATGCTTTGTTTAGAATATGCTAGGTATACTAACGGGCATGGGACTCGAATATCATCCATAGCTGCTGGTAGTTATGTAAAAGAAGTTTCTTACTTCGGGTACGGTAAAGGAACAACCAAAGGTGTTGCACCACTTGCCAAAATAGCTGTGTATAAGGTCTTTTAGGATAAAAGATGTGTTACCTCTGATGTTCTTACTGGCATGGAGCAAGATATTGACGATGGTGTTGATGTGATATCTCTCTTTGAGCTTTGCATTGGAACCGTATGATGATCCCATTGCAAAAGCTTCTCTTTCTGCTATGGCGAAAGGCGCAGTGATTACAATTTCATCAAGTAATGAAGGTTCAGGGATTGGGACATTGAGAAATGGGATTCCATGGGTCTTAACTGTTGTTTCTGTCGGGGGTTTGTTGGAATAATAACTTTGGGAAATGGGATGACTATTACTGGATGGTCTATTTTCCCGGGCAATGTGTTGTTACAAAACTTGTCATTGGTATATGATAAAAACCCAGAAACTTGCAATTCTTCCACATCGTTATCGAAAGCTCTGTTGATGCTCTTTTTGGGAGGGTCAACTTAGATAGAGGTGGAGTGGTGGATGATAGGTGAAGGTGAGGACCTTCAACATGTGTGTGAAGATTTGGGCAAGCGATAAATATAAAGAAGACGAGATATACGTGGTTCACCCTTAATGAATGGGCTAAGTCCACGGAGAAGGATGTTCTCATTATGATATTATGTGTTTACATTTGTACAAGAGTTTGGACCCAAATATAAAGATAACAAGTGAGAAGCCCAACCCAGTCATGGGATCTAGAAGAGAGAGTCCCTTTATCAGGGGAGAGTAGTCTTCTTTTATAGGTGAGCGTTGTAGTTTTCCGATGTGGGACTCCTCTTTCTTTGCTTAGAGTTGTGACTTGTGGTAATGATTCTTTGGCTAAGGTGACGACCTCTCAAGGCATGACACGTGGATGATCTAGCCTAGCTAGTTGCTCAGTCAATTACGATACCAACAATAGTCCCCCAAGTTCGCGAGTAAGAAGGTACTTCTTGATTGGGGACTTGTAATTTTAAGTGCACTGGTTGAGCAACACCACAGTTCGTCTTCCAAGCTATATGGTGCACTACCTATAGTCCCCTAAGTCCCTGGGTAAGAAGGACATTGGAGGGAGGGAACTTGCAACAAAAGGCCAAGTGGTTTGCAAGTCCCCATTTATGCAAGGGTTCCAAAGGCATAAGACTTGCATGTCGCAAGGTGATGTGCCTAGGCAAAAAGGGTGCCGAAGGTGTAAAACTTGCATGTCACAAGGCAATGTGCCTAGGCACGAGGGTGCCGAAGACGACACAAAGCATGCATGTCGCAAGGCAATGGCACGAGGGTGCCAAAGGCATAAGAATTGCATGTTGCAAGGCGGTGTGCCTAGGCATGGAGGTGACGAAGGCTACACAAAGCTTGCATGTCACAAGGCAATGTGGCTAGGCAAGAGAGTGCCGAAGGCATAAGAATTGCTTGTCGCAAGGCGATGTGCCTATGCATGGAGGTGCCAAAGGCAACACAAAGCTTGCATGTCACAAGGCAATGTGGCTAGGCACGGGGGTGCCGAAGGCAAAAGGATGCAAAAGGCACAAGGCTTGCATATTGCAAGGCAATGTGGCTAGGCACTGGGGTGCTAAAGGTAACACAGAGCTTGCATGTTGCAAGATAAGGTGCCGAAGAGCAAGGGGTGCCGAAGATACAAAGCTGGCATGTCGCAAGGCGGTGTACTTAGGCACGGGGTGCCGAAGGCAAAGGGGGTTGCCAAAGGCACAAAGATTACATGTCGCAAGACAATGTGCTTAGGCCCGGGGGTGCCGGAGGCAAAAGGGATGCCAAAGGCACGAGGGTGCTGATGGGAAGAAATGCATATGTGCATTTAAAAAAAAAAAAATAATAGCAAATTTTTTTTTTTTTTTTGGGACCTTTTGGACATTTGGGATTTCGGCATGTCCTTGGAGCTGGGCCTTCAAGGCTTCGGCAAGGGTGTCTTGGGGAGCACTATACGAGCCCCTTTATTCCTTCTGCACAGTGCCTGCCGTTTGGCAGGGCTTTTTTTTTTTGTTTTTTTGGGTGAATCTTGAAGGCCTTCTTGGAGTGGGCCTTCGGCAAGTCCTTGGAGCCGAGCCCTCAAGGCTTCGATAGGGGGTTGAAATGAGAAAAATGGCCCAAGTAGGCTCAGCGTGGCCCTTGCCATTCGGCAAGGGTAATTTGGAGTGGGCTTTCGGCATGTGCTTAGAGTTGGGCTCAAGAGCTGGGCTTTGGCACATATAAGGGCTAGAGTTTGGAAGGAGGGATGATTAGAGAACACAGCCGCAAGGGAGCTTCTAGCGTGTTTCCTGCCGTTCAGCAAGTCCTTCGTATCGTGATTTCGAGTCTCTTTGATATGTGTTGGTTCGGCTTCAGCACCTGACGGCTTTGGCAAGAAAGGGTTTGGGTACGTGAGCCTCAGTTAGTGGGTTTTGGAAAAAAAGGGGGGGTCCCGATCAAGATTTTGTCAGCTCACGGTGCTTGAGCTCACGGTGGTCAAAGTTTTCTTCCGACTTAAGTACGAGTTCAACTCCCTAGCTTCAGCATGCCCCTTGCCGTTCGGCAAGGGTAGTTTTGAGTTCTAGTTCGACTCTTCGGCAGGTAAGGCCACGGTGAGTCCGATGTAACCTGAGCCGGGGCCTCGCATAATCTTTCGGCAAGGAATGAGAGTTCAGTACCGTGGGGTGTCGGCAAGGGGTTGCCCACTTTCAACACACTTGCCGATCGACAAGGATGTTTGTGCACATAATCTTGAGGGAGAATATTCGCTTCTAGATCCTTCGATCTTCCTTCTCTCTCTTCCTCGTTTCTTGTAAAAAAGATTGGAGTAAATAGACCACACCCAGGGGGTGTTGGCGAAAGGCCCTCTGATGCCTAAGTTAGTTCGAGTGTTTGTAGGAAAATAATAGCTAAACAAAAAGTACGGAGTTGTATGCAGGGTGTGAACGGGTGGCCGGAGTCGTGTGGAGAAAATATGGAGAATGGAGAGGGAGAGAGAGCTTCGGGTATTTTTCTCTGGTATTAAGAGTAGGTTTTAGATGTACGTTTAGATGTACCTTGAATGATAAATGAAGTCATCTATTTATAGGAGCCTCGGGGCTAGGGTTTCGTAGAGAATAAACTCTTATTTTGATGAGTTTATTCTTTATCCAAATTCGTAGGGACTGAGTCGGACTTGATAATATCTGAATTAATGATAGTATCTCTTTTTATGAAGATAATATCTGAATTAATGATATTATCTTATTAAATAAAGATAATATCATATTAATTAAGATATTTATCCCTATTAATTAATTGGCCAAATAAATTGGTTTAATTAATTAATTTAAGATATAATCTTCTTTTTCATGTGGCGCTGTGATTGGAGACAAAAATATTTGCTCCCACAAAGGATTCGAAAGGGTGTTTGAAAGGGTGCATCGCATATTCCTCCGGAGCTTCCGCACAACTCTTGCCGTTCAGCAAAGGTGAAGGTGCACCTCCCTTGCTGAATGGCAAGGGTGATTGGAAGGAATTTTTGCAAGCCCACTGGTTCTTCATCACCACGGTAGTGCGGCAAGCCTTCAGTAGGTTTTTTTTGACTGGGTGCCGTTCGGCAATTTGCAGATTTTCGAGCTATGGAGGTCGACACATGGTAGTTGCCGTTCAGCATGTATGACACCATGGGTGTCTTGAGAGATTTCGGCAGAGAGAAGTTTTGACATTAAAGGTCCCATTTTTCGTCAACTTTGTCGTTTTAGCAGGTATGGAAACTTTGTCGTTTCAGCGGGTATGGAAACTTTGTCCTTCTCGATCTGGCGCCGCCGTACCGATCGGTAGGGGCGTTGCCGATGGTTTTGGAGGTCGGATGGGGGCTCCCACGTTTTATGAAAACACCTAGAGATTGGCTTCTGTCTTAGTCGATGAGAGGTGTCGATGGGGATGACCCGGTCCTTGCCTATTCTTCCTTGCGTTTGGTCTCGGTAGTGGCCTTGCTGGGGATGAAACCATTCTGTTTTGGGTGTCTAGATCAATTCAGTAGGTAGGTGCCGTTTGGAATTTTGATGAGAGAACTTGGAGTTGATATTCTGCTGTTGTCGTTTGGTAATTTTGAGGGGCCATTAATGGGCTGCACCCACCTTACCGTTCGGTAATTCTGAGTTTTGCAGGCTGGTCACCACGGCTCAGTAGGTAGGACAGAGATGGAGAGGTAGCCTGATAAGATTGTAATTTGTGGTGCCGAACGGTAGTTTGATTTGCCATTAGTGGGACAAGTCCCCCTATATAGCTTCGGTACAGGGGTTAACTTGGTGCCTTTGCAGACGTATGTGCCTTTTGATGAAATCTTTGTCACGGGTTGGGTGTCCTGAGTAGTTTATTGGCATGGTGTGCGCAGCCAAGGGCTTTGATTTTGCACAAGAGCATGGACTTCGATAGCCATGTGAGATTTTATTGCTCCGGTGGATGATGACTTGCCATAAGAAATTCAATCAAGTTGACTTGGTGGTGCTGAACAGTATGATGCCGATCCCTTGACTCATTGCCCACTGCATAGGTATTCCATTGAATTGCCGAATGGAATTGACAGGTGTTGAACAACACTTAAGCCACAACTTCTGTTAATGAATTATTAAATGTTGCATGTTTGCAACTATGTTGAAATAATACAATATAAGAATAGGAATCTTATCTTATGATAAAGTGCACGTGGGCAGCCTTCATATTGGAGCAATGGTTTGCTCCTTGGCCATGCAAAGTGACAGCAAGACATTCAGCAACCTCCAAATTGGTTGTCAATGTGTTTTCTTCCCTTAATTTAAATAATTGAAATTGAGACGTGGGCTTCCTTCTGGATTGAAATGGTGGCTTGTCCCTGGCTATGCAAGCCATGCAAATTGATATTCTAGGTGAATTGGAATATTTGGCAGCCTTCGAACTGAAATTCTTCAAAGTATCTGAAAGGTGGGTTGCTTCAGCAAATATATGTCCTCGGCATATTGGTGCCTTGAGATCCCATGTTGGCTTCGGCACGTATGGTGCCAAATGATAAGTTTAAAAGGTGATGATTGGAAGGGTGCCGAAGGGTACTGAAGGAAGGGAGAACGATGAAGGCTTCTTGTGTCGATTCTTAAAGATGGCACTAAACTGTTGATGCTCTTTTTGAGAGGGTCAACTTAGATAGAGGTGGAATGGTGGATGATGGGTGAAGGTGAGGACCTTTAGCATGTGTGTGAAGATTTGGATAAGCGATAAATATAAAGAAGACGAGATATACGTGGTTCACCCTTAATGAATGGGTTATGTCCACAGAGAAGGATGTTCTCATTATGATATTATGTGTTTACATTTGTACAAGAGGTTGGACCCAAATATAAAGATAACAAGTAAGAAGCCCAACCCAGTCATGGGATCCAAAAGAAAGAGTCCCTTTCTCAGGGGAGAGTAGTCTTCTTTTATAGGTGAGGGGGAGTCTCCATATCTTGTAGTTTTCCGATGTAGGACTCCTCTTACTTTGTTTAGAGTTGTGACTTGTGGTAATGCTTCTTTGGCTAAGGTGACGACCTCTCAAGGCATGGCACGTGGATGATCTAACCTAGCTAATTGCTCGGTCAATTACGGTACCAACAAGCTCAATATGGCATCATTATATGCAACGTAGGGAATATTGACAATCAAATAAAATCACTTGTAGCAATGTAGGAGCTGTACTTGTTTCCCACGAAGCCATATTATTAGAATTGAAGCAATTTCCATGTCCATGTGCTTTTAATTAGATGCACCAAATGTTATCGACTAGGCAAAAGATGTAAGCACAACAAATGGAAGTTTAGCATTCCAACACACCCTTTTAGGGACAAAGCCTGCATCGACTGTAGCGAATTACTCTTCGAAAGGTCCATCACGAAGTTTTCCAAATATCTTAAAACCAGATGTAATGACACCCGAATCATTAGTTTTGGTAGCTTCTGTTTATACCGGAAATAAACGACCTGTGACCGCCAAACACGTGGACAGAATCGATGTTTATCACAATAACCCTTTGGCATGTGCCCTGCCGAAGCCATTCATTTTACTCTTTTGCGCTAGGACACGTGTCATGCTCACAATCCGCTTCTACAGTCTCACATCGGAAATATGAGCATAGTGCACGCCTCCCAAGGCCTATATAAGGAGACCCCTATCCTCAAAAGGAAGGGAGAGAAACCAACGGTACGCTACCGCTTGATCTGTAATCTTATATTTACTAAATCCGTACTTACTTAAGCATCGGAGAGCCTTCGGCTAGTACCACACCGGTATCCCAAGGTCTTACCGAACGTGTCCTTTTGCAGGAACTTGATCTTCCGAACGATTATTCCCTACCGAAGACATAATATCACTAAGTTGGGCGAACCACGTGCCGAACTACTTTTTCGCATCAACAGTTTGGCGCCGTCTGTGGGAAGCGAAATAAAAACCATCAACCCACTATCCCCTAGACACATGGGGACCACCTCAGTACCCACTTTCCTATCAGAGGAAGGGGTGCCGCTCGGAAGGCAAATTGGAGCTAGCCCAGCGCTACCCCCATGCACTCCCTTCGAAAACCCCCCCTTAACCCAAACAACTGCAGAAGCCGAGCTGGTAGTCCAAATCGCATCCTTACGGAAGGACATGGCGAGGCTTCAGGAACACAACCACCTTCTTTCGTCCAAAGTGGACGAAACCCAGCAGCTGCTGCACCAGCAGCACACGCAGAACATCCAGACAACTCACTCTTCCCAGAGCTTGCAAACCCCTCATAGGAAGAGGAAGTACGGAAAGGTAGCAAGGGCAACGCCCGCGCCTTCCAAACAGTTGGTGGTGCCGACACCCAGGGATCAACCACACGTCCCAAAGAAGGTCTACTCCGATTGCCGACATCGGCTTAACGATCGGGAGGCAGAGAGACAGAGGTCTCCGATCAGGGTTAACGCTCGACTAAGGGAATCCCGGATGAACGTCTTAGGAAGCAAGTCGCCTATTCGGAGGGTCAGAGGGCTGGACTCCGCAGAAGAATCGGCATCCGAATACATCCCTTCCAAGACGCAAGCGTCCAACCTACCGTTCAGCAACGCCTTCTCGGTACTCGGGGGATAATTCAGTAAGCCCGCGAAGACGCTCGGAAGACTATGGTTCCGAGGAAATCCCAAGCCGGGACCCTGTTGTCCGGCTCCTTTTTCAGAAAGTCCAGAAAATGGAAAACGACAAAGCTCGCTCCCAAGAACCGGAATGGGGAAAGCTTCGGCCCGGACCATTCACCAGACGCATCCGGCGTTCTCGGCAGGATAGGGAAGTGCAGCAACTGCGTATACCGTTCTATACTGGAACGAGGACCCCTTAACCCACCTTCACTCATTTCAGTCCGCCATTGGATGCAAGGGCCTGAGCGATGAAGGGCAGTGCCTGCTATTCCCGTCTTCCCTTACCGAAGCAGCCCTGAACTGGTTCTACCGGTTGGAGCGGAAACGGTAGACTCTTTTGACGAGCTGAAACAAATTTTCCTCAATCACTTCATGATCCAAACGGACCGTCTTTACTCTGCCGATGATCTGTACACGATTCGGCAGAGAGAGGACGAACCGTTGAGAGAGTACGCGGCGCGCTTCAGTCACGAATACTCGAGGTGTCCGGAAACAGACGATAGGGCAGCCTACGGCGCCTTCAAGAGTGGCCTTCGGTCCTCACACTTCCGATACCTAGTACACAGCAGCAACTGGCGCACGTATGACGAACTAATGAAGCAGGCGGCAGTCCACGCCAAGGCCGAATACTTCAACTCGAAACCCAGTGTTTCAGCACGCCGAGAGGATACCGAACCAAATGCTTATCCGGCAAAGACGCCATCCTACGAGAGGGTCGACTCATATTCGGCAGACCATAAGAGGAAAGACAACCGTGATCGAAGAGACCAGCCGAAGAAGGGAAAAGGGCGGTATGGTCGCAACGACAACCGAGGACCCCTACCTAATCGTGACCACGGCAACGAGGTCTTTACCCTATTGAATACCACCTATGAGGCCGTTCTGATGAACGAACAAGAAATAATACCAAAACCGAATCTGCGAAGACCCAATCGGCAAGACAACCGGGATACCGGTAAATTCTGCCGATACCATCAGCACAACAGCCACAATACGGAAGATTGTATAAGCCTGAGAAAGATTGTCGAACGGCTGATCAGAGAGGGGAGGCTAGATCAGTATATCGCCCGGCAGCCACCGGCGCCGGTGCCGAACCCAACTCGGCAGATAAACATGATAAGCACTATCAGCGGTGGCCCTACCGTTGCGGGAATGAGCAACCGTTCAATGAAGCAATACGTGCGCGCCGCACAGTTTCCTCAGGTATTCGGCATAGAGGTGAATCGGCACCAGGAAGTACCAAAAGTTCATTGGGAACCGATCACATTTTGCGAAGAGGAGGAAGAGGGAGTCCTCTATCCCCACGACGACCCGATGATCATCCGAGCAGAAATTGCCGACTACGACGTAGGACGAGTATTGATCGATACCGGGAGTTCCGTAAGCGTGATTTTTGCCTGAAGCTTTCAGAGAAATGGGAATAAATGACAACCAGGTCAACCGGCAGTTGACACCTTTGTTAAGTTTCTCTGGGGACCTGGTCCAACCGATCGGTAGTGTAAAACTGCCAATTACCTTTGGCACTGCGCCAAGAAAAACAACGACATACGATCAGTTCCTCATCGTTGACTGCCCGACAGCGTACAACGTCATCGTTGGGCGAACGGCACTTACGAGGGTTAAGGCGCATCTTTCGCCCCACATGCTATTGATGAAATTCCCAACCCCGAACGGCACGGGAGCAGTCCGAGGAAACCAGTTAAGTGCGCGGACTTGCTACGCCACGGCTCTCAAGGCAACCTCTTTCAAACTCCCCGACGAGACCATGTCTGTGCAGGGGGTACCGAACGGTACGGGACCAGTTGACGACCCAAGAGATGAGTCCCCGACCCCTCACACACAACCCGCCGAGGAACTGGAGACGGTAACCTTGAGCGATGAACAGCCCGATCGTCAGGTTAGGATCGGCACAAGACTCACTGCTGACCTCCGAACGCAATTCATAAATTTCTTGCGGCACCATTCGGAAGTGTTTGCATGGTCTTACGAAGATATGCCCGGCATCGCCCCCGAGGTCATCAGCCATAAACTCAGCATTTCCCCCGTTTATAAACCCGTTAGGCAGAAGCGCCGATCGTACGATGCCGAACGATACGAGGCCATGCGTACAGAGGTCGACAAACTTCAAACCATCGGCTTCATCCGGGAGGCAACGTATCCCGTATGGCTGGCAAATTCCGTGATGGTGAGAAAGGCCACAGGCGGGTGGCGAATGTGCCAAGACTATACCGATCTCAACAAGGCCTGCCCGAAGGACAGCTTTCCGTTACCACGGATAGACCAGCTTGTGGACGCCACTGCCGGCCACGAACTGCTGAGCTTCATGGACGCCTATTCCGGCTACAATCAGATATTCATGCACCCTCCCGATAGCGAACACACCGCATTCATAACGGACAAAGGGTTGTACTGTTACAATGTCATGCCGTTCGGTCTGAAGAACGCGGGGGCAACATATCAAAGGCTTGTCAACAAAATCTTCGCCGGATACATCGGCAACATCATGGAGGTTTACGTTGACGACATGTTGGTAAAAAGCAGAACTGCCGAAGAACATCTGCAAAATTTATCAATCATGTTCGGCATACTGAAAGACTACCGGATGAGACTGAACCCGAAGAAATGCGCCTTCGGTGTATCTTCCGGGAAATTCCTCGGATTCATGATCAGTCAAAGGGGGATCGAAGCGAATCCCGAAAAAATAAAAGCAATCATCGATATGGAGAGGCCGAAGACGACGAAGGACATTCAAAGCCTTACCGGACGCGTGGCCGCCTTGACCCGCTTCATATCGAAAGCTACCGATAAATGTGTACCGTTCTTTAAAGCCTTGAAAGGGGCAAACAGAATATCATATGGACTGCCGAATGTGATAAGGCATTTCAAGACTTAAAGAACTACATGAGCAAAGCCCCCTGTTGTCAAAACCACTGCCTGGGGAAATTCTCTCCCTATACCTTTCGGTATCCAGCACTGCCGTCAGTTCGGTATTGATACGAAAACCGAAAAAGGCAGAGTTACCGATTTTCTATGTCAGTAAGGCACTCCAGAGTGCTGAACTTCGGTATCCCCCATTAGAGCAGCTTGCACTAGCCCTTGTTGTCTCGGCACGAAGACTTCGGCCATACTTTCAGGCGCACGGAATCAAAGTCCTGACCAACCAACCGCTCCGGCAAGTGCTCCAAAAACTAGAAATTTCTGGCCGATTGATCAAGTGGGCGATCGAACTCGGAGAATTCGACATACAGTTCGTTCCGAGGCTCGCCGAAAGGGGCCAGGCTATTGTTGATTTTATCTCCGTGCTTACCCCATCAACAGCGATGTCAACGCCCGAGGCGATGACCGAGATCGGATTGCCGGATGAGTTAGACGCCGAACGCTTTGACACCTCGACTCCCGTATGGGGTCTACACGTCGATGGTTCGGCAAACCAACAAGGATGCGGAGCAGGCTTGGTACTGACAACACCGGACGGACTCAAGATCGAGTACGCCCTCCGATTCGACTTCCGAACCTCCAACAATGAAGCGGAATATGAAGCTCTCTTGGCCGGCCTTCGGTTAGCCAAGAGCATGAATGCAAAACAAATAAGAATTCACAGCGACTCCCAGCTCATCGTGAACCAGGTAACGGCAGACTTTGCCGCCAAGGATGCCTCCATGTATGTCTACCTTTCAACCGCCCATCAGCTACTCCAAAGCTTCCAAGCCTATGAGATCAAACAGATCCCTAGAGGCGAAAACAGCCATGCCGATGCACTGGCGCGCCTGGCTTCGGCGATAAACGACAAGGTCGGAAGAAAGGTGCCGGTGGAGATTCTTGCCCAACCGAGCACAGTAGCCTCCGAAACGTGTACCATACGGTACGAGGATACATGGATGTCTTATATCTACTTGTACCTGACGAACGGCACCCTTCCTGAAGATAAGGCCCAGGCCCGAAAGCTTAGATACCGATCAGCAAGGTACACTGTCATCAACAATGTGCTTTACAAGCGTGGCTACACCACCCCATATCTCAAATGCCTTACGGCAGAACAGGGGGACTACGTCCTTCGGGAGATCCATAACGGTGTGTGTGGCGACCATTCCGGGTCCCGATTCCCTCGCCTACAAAGCCTTTCGGCAGGGATACTTTTGGCCTACCATGCATCAGGACGCTAATTCACTTGTGAAAAGGTGTGATAAATGCCAGCGCTTCGGTAACGTTCCGCATATCCCTGCCGAACCTCTGACACCGATTGTAAGCCCTTGGCCTTTCGCACAATGGGGACTAGACCTGATCGGTCCAATGCCGCAAGGCAAGGGGCAGGTAAAATATGCAGTGGTTGCCGTCGACTACTTCACCAAATGGGTGGAAGCCGAACCTCTAGCAACCATAACGGCAGCAAAGATGGAGGATTTCGTCTGGACTCACATTTGTTGCCGATTCGGTATCCCATATGCAATCATTACCGATAACGGCAGACAATTCGATTCGGAACTCTTCAGGCAATTTTGCACCCGCCTGAAAATCAACTTGTTTTTCGCATCACCAGCCCATCCCCAGTCGAACGGTCAAGTCGAAGCAATAAACAAAATAGTGAAGAAGCTACTGAAACGGCAGCTGGACAAGGCCAAGGGAGCCTGAAGCTTCCGAAGCACTATGGGCCATTCGGACGTCTTACCGAACGTCCACTGGAGAAACCCCTTTTTCCCTGGCTTTCGGTTCGGAAGCAGTGGTGCCTGTGGAAATCGGCGAACCTTCCTACCGAACGGAAAACTTCGCACCGAAGCCGAACGAAGAAGCCATTTCTCTGAGCCTTGACCTACTCGAAGAGCACCGAGCACATGCCAACCTTCAGAATGAAGCCTACAAACAACGTGTCTCTAGGTATTACGACTCTAGGGTCAGACACCGCTCATTCCGAATCGGAGACTGGGTCATGCGCAAAGTATCGCTAGCAACCAAAGATGCCACGGAAGGAACCCTCGGACCTTCCTGGGAAGGACCCTATGAGATCATCGGTATCCTTCGTTCAGGAACCTACCGACTAAGAGACTCCAACGGCAGGACCCTCGGCCATCCTTGGAACGTGGAACATCTCAAATACTACTACAAGTGACCTAGCCTACGGCAGGTCCGAACTATAACCACTCAAAATGTATTTGTTCTTCAACTGAAATTAATAGAAAGTCTTTGGCACTATTACTTCAGCCTCTCTTTAATTGTTGTACTAGCCCACGGCTGTTAAGTGTCAAGTTAACAACCTACGGCATCTATATTAGCCTACGGCAATAAATGACTTTCGAGGTTTTTACCATACAGATTCCATCGGGACTTGTCAAAATTCGAAGTTAACATTCGACGGCGTCTTTATTAGCCTACGGCAATGAGCGATGATTCGAAGTCTTTACACTGCAGATTCCATCGGAGCTCGTAACAAAAATTCAAAATTCAAAATACAGCAATTAGCCTACGTTAAAAGGCGATCGGCAATTATAACACATCAAAAATACATGAAGGTTAAAACCAACAGATGGATAAAAGATGCCCTTGGCACCAAGTTAAAATTGCTCGGACAACAGTTGATAAAAATATGCATTTGAATTAAAAGATGTCCTCAACATCAATGTGTTCAGAATAACATGAAAGTTAAAAACAAATTTTACAAGTACAAAGTAAAGATATGGCCTCAGGCTTCATCTCCGGCAGCAGCCTCGGCAGAACCAGGTCCCTCGGCAGCATCCTCCCCCTCGTAGTCCTCGATCATTTCCTCGGTAATTCCCTCCGGAAGGGGAGGAGGATCGACAGTGAAGTTCAGGTTCAGCTTTTGCCCAGGGTTGTACTGTTTGAATCGGTATAGCAGGTCCGTCATCTCCGAGCCCACTTCCCCGTCCAGAAGGGCAGTGAACTATTCAGAAGAGCGATATCCTTGGATAGCTGACCGAACGGCAGCCTCGATCTCCGCAGCCTTGGTCCGCTCGGACTCCTCCAAGGCATCCTGAACCGCCTCCGAAGCCGCCTTCAAGGCCACCTGTATCTCCTCCACCTTCGCCCCCGAAGCGAGAGCCTGCCGTTCGGCAGCCTCTTTTTCCTTGAGTAGGTGGGCGTGGTCCTGGAGTGCCTTGCCTTCTTCGGTAACCTTGGCCCTGCCGTCGTCGTAGGCCTTCTTCGCCCACTTGGCAGCAGAGATGGCTCGTTTGACGCATAACCACATATCCATGGACGCCTGCACAAAACAGAGAAAGTCAGATGCGTGTCCCACTTAACGCAAAAGGAAGAAAGGACGAAAGGAGGAGGAAAATCTTACCGAGGCCTGAAGCCGAAAGGCGCTTTCAGCCTCCTCACGAAGAAGCTTCTTCGGTAGTTCATCGAACTCCGGCAGCTCCATCTGAGAGCCGACGATCATATGGTTGACGAACTGGACCGTCTTCACTGGGCAAGCTATGGTGACGGCCTCGGAAGGGCCGTCCTCGTCTTCCACCGCAAGGACGGCCCTCGGGACCTCCGATCGGTGAGGGCGCTTGGAAGCCAGTGAGGCTTCCAAATCCACTGTCACTGGCCGCTTCCCGGTAGCTTTGGTGGCGGTGGCTTCGGTATCCGATTGCCTCGGCGTGGAGGCATCGGTAGCCGGCCACGCAACAGGCTCAGCGCCCAACTGTCGCAGGCGCTCCGCGAGGGTCACGTCCTCGGGATCCGTCGACTGCCGAACAGAAGGTGCCTCGGGCTGTTTGTTCATCTTCCTGCCCTCGGCAGCCTTCCTTGCGTCCTTCACTGGTCAAAAACAATCGGTCAGTCGGCATGCAAAAAAAAAAAACAAAACAAAACACAAAGGGGATGGGGGCAAGATACACTTACTCTCGGCAGGGTTGACGAGGCCGGCTCTGACCAGGTTGTCGGTGAAGAGGAAGCGCGGATAAACTCGCTCGGCAGCAGGCACTCTCAGCCTCACTCTGTTGAGCTGCCGAAGCTCACTCTGTTTAGGGTTCGGCTGCTTGAGTTTACCTAACCGAAGAGAGAATTAGTAGAAAATAAAATAAGAAAAAAAGGAAGACAATAGTCAGCCTACTGATCGATAACTCGGAAACCTACCGGCAATTTGAAACGTCGTGGGTACCGAAAATCGTGGAGGTACTCCCGATGGCGATTCCTAATCACCGGAGAGTAGCACCCGCCGATTCCTCCACGAATTCTGGGAAGTCGGCACCGAGCTGATGAAGTGCCCCTGTTCAGAAGCCTTCAGGCAGTTCGCCTGAACCCAGCCACCGTGGTCGGCACTCTTGGACTTGGTGACGCTGTACAGATACGAGAACTGCTCGTAGGAGGGCTCCCCCTCCCCGGCAATCCCGAACGCAGCTATCACCCCCATCAAGGCCACCCAAAAGTTGGGATTGTACTGGCCAGGGGCGTACCCAATCTGGGCAAGTATCTTCTGCACGGCAGGCTGCAACGGCAACCTAACCCCTTGCAGAAGAACATCGGTGAAGAAGGTGACTTCACCATCCCCTGGGTCGCTGAGGGACTCTGTAGGACCCGGAATCCTCATCTTCACCGGGTCCGGGATGAGGTACTCGACCCTAATCTTCTCCAGCTCCCGTTCGGTGATCTTGTTGGGCTCCAAGTAATCGACCCCGAACAGAGCCTTCTTGGGTACACCCAACGATATCCTAGACCGCTCCTGGTGGATGATCGTCACCCTCGGCCGAGAGGGACCGGCAACGCCCTCATCACGACCGGAGGTGGAGGCCTCCGGCTGATGCTCAAAGGTACCGACCGGGTACCGTCCTTATAAACCGCGGCCAAGGGAAGCGGTTGCCCCGTCATAAGTCCCTTGCCGATGCCGTGGGTGGGAACGAAATTCACCTCCTCACCGAGTATCTCAACATCGGACGTGTCCCACTGGACGTGTCCCAACCCGATGACAAGTCCTCATCAAACGCATTGGGCTCACTGTCGAAGGACGACTCGCTAGCAGACAGCTACAAAAAAGGAAAGGAAGGCTAAGGCCGTGTCATAAACTACCCTACCGATGCCTACGTCGCTAACTATGGCTCACTAGACCACCGAAGGAAAACCCTACTAACGATTGGCTAGCCTATGCCATGAAAATACGTACAGATAAATAAAGAGAAAGTATTTTGGGAGTACCGAACGGTACCTTACCTTGATTAGTGCGGGAAGATTTGACTGCCGAATGGAGACTTCAGAAATCGCCTCGAATGCCGAGAACTTCTGTGAAAATCGCCTGGATTGCCGTTCACTCTCTTCGAAAATTGCCTACACAAAGCTCTCGCATCAACTCTCAAATGCAAAGTGAGCTTTACGCCTGGAGCAGCCCTTATTTATAGGGAGAGAGCGGCAACGGTATGCCTAGGGAAACCAAACAGCTCATAAATGCGACCGTCAGGCGTGGCTTCGCTAGCCACGTGTCACCCGGTGAATGGCGACGTTGACTGCACGCCAGGCACGGAAGACGAAGCGTCCCTCTGCCCTCACCCCTCTCAGCATCGACGACCCTCCGGGTCTCAGGGGAGTC
This sequence comes from Prunus dulcis, assembly GCF_902201215.1. Lineage (NCBI taxonomy): Eukaryota > Viridiplantae > Streptophyta > Magnoliopsida > Rosales > Rosaceae > Prunus > Prunus dulcis. Next base: position 98,676 of record NW_023010006.1, on the reverse strand, counting down.
TCTTCCAAACGAGCTTACCTAACTGCCATGGAGAACTAAATTCCCTTCCGAAGGACCTTCGGAAGAGAACTTGGGGGACTACTGTTTATACCGGAAATAAACGACCTGTGACCGCCAAACACGTGGACAGAATCGATGTTTATCACAATAACCCTTCGGCATGTGCCCTGCCGAAGCCATTCATTTTACTCTTTTGCGCCAGGACACGTGTCATGCTCACAATCCGCTTCTACAGTCGCACATCGGAAATATGAGCATAGTGCACGCCTCCCAAGGAAGGGAGAGAAACCAACGGTACGCTACCGCTTGATCTGTAATCTTATATTTACTAAATCCGTACTTACTTAAGCATCGGACAGCCTTCGGCCGGTACCACACCGGTATCCCAAGGTCTTACCGAACGTGTCCTTTTGAAGGGACTTCATCTTCCGAACGGTTATTCCCTACCGAAGACATAATATCACTAAGTTGGGCGAACCACGTGCCGAACCACTTTTTCTTATCAACAGCTTCAATTCCAAAAGAACAACCACTCAAAGTAAGTTTAACATATGGCTTAAAGACCAGATATACAATAATATCAGGAACATCATATGCTTGCCCACATGTTTCTGGAGTGGTTGCATTGTTAAAAGTTGCATATCCCAAATGGAGTCTTGCTAGCCTACTATTAAGTTTTTCATTATGATGAAAGAATAATACTATTGTTACCACATTTGTCTATTCCTATACCACCTTACGTGGCAGATGAGGTAGACGCTTGTGACCTTAGTTGGAAATAAAAAATTGACAACATTAGGAAATGGGCAGGTATAGTTTCTAAGGCTAGAGATGAAAAATACATACCCTCGGCGCCCACCTTGGTTGAGGGGTGCGTTGGTGGCAGTGGAGAAGGCACACCCTCAGCGTCAAGCACGGACGAGGGCATAGGCGTTTGATGCATGGCTGGCCCTCTTGGCGACAAGGCTACTCGCGGTGAAGGCACCGAGTGTGTAGGCCAAGCGGATGATGGTGCCGGAGGTTGCGGCGCTGGTGGCCGACTTTGAACTGCAGCTGCGGGTCATGGCATAGGGACCGAGCTCTTGGCCGTGGACCTTCTCGCCTTGCTCTTTTTAGGAGAGAGGGGGTCCCAGTTAGCCAAGGCACCCTGTAAGGCTTACCTGACCGTCTGAGCAAACTTGGCCAAGATATAATCATCCCACCAAGCCTTGCAGTCATCGTCCACGACATTACATCATCTCCAAGGAACAAGGGTAAGGAATTTCATCCCCCTCTAAAGATCTCGGCCAGACCATGGTTGTGGCCAACATTAACTCTCGAGGACGACAACCGATTTTTGGATAGTGGGAGCATGGGGACTAACTATATCAGACTGAATTGCCTTGCCACATTCTTCGGAAAATACACTCCAGCCCCGCCTTTGGTGAGACCGCAATGAAGGTCTCTTGAGACCAAGAAAGAGCCCCAAATCTTGTTGAGGTCATTCTCTGTTTGGCCGTCAGGAATGTGAGAAAGGTTGTGTGCCAGGTACAGAGGAAAAGGCCAATTTAAGCATACTCGAAACTGCGCCCTAGTGAGGTCGACCAAGTTGTAGAAGAATTTGAAGTAGAAGGCCATTGTGGTGTGCTTTCTGGGGCACCAAGTAAATGCATTCGCTAGCGGCTCAGTATCCTCTATAGTCACGGTTCCTCTCAGCTCTGGGAAGTAGGTCTAGAGCAAGAACTAGAAGGCCCAGAGAGGACCGCCATGCTTCAACTTCATGCCATTGATATCGATTTCATGAAGGATTCGGTAGATATGACCGAGGCGAAAGAGACCGAGCGCCAATTTCCTTCTTTGGGCCAAGTAGTTAGCCTAGTGGGAAACTCTAAGGTCACCTTGCTCGCATGGCCATAGAAGAAGAATTTGCACAACCAGTTAGCAAGAATGCCGAATGCTAAACCTCTCCAAGGGGAGCATAGGAACCATTCTAGGCATCATCTTCCACGCCGAAGGAGTGGTAGAAGCTGGAGTAGTTGAGCACGTTCTTTGCCTTCCCAGCTGTGAGTCTGGCCACTGTAGGCCAAGCGACCTTGAAACTTCCTTTTGGCTTCTGGGCCGTGAGGGCCGCGACCATGTCTAGAACTGTCAGTGTCATCATGTTGAACAGTAAGCTCAGGGTGTTCGTCATCGAGGACCAGAAGCTCAAGGCCGTGGCCAGCAATGAACGATCCATGACAATCGGCCTCTCAAGCAGCTTGATCAAGTGATGATCCCTTCATCCTTCTATTGCAAACTGAAGAAATGCTCCATTCTCGACATCCATCTCTCCCAATCTGGGGTTGAGGTCAACCATTGGGTTTGAGGACGAGTAGCATTCCAATTCTGGTAGTCACCCTTATGGAAAGAAGAAAGGTCTACCATCTCGTCCTTTAGATGGGTTAACCAGCCTTTGTGGCATGCCGCCCTTCAGACGAGGGCCGAGAAGATGAAACTCTGAGGAGGCTTCATCGTAGACCCAAGGAGCAAGAATGTCGCCCTCTACTGAGCCTTGAACTATCGGCAGATGTTCTCGAGCTTGTGGTAGAAAGCTTAAGATCGAGTATCAACAAAAGAAACTGTTGTTGCTGCCATTTGAGAAATCAAAAAAAGGATGTTTCTAAAAATTGTTGAAGCCGATGAAGAACATGAAGAACACCGAGAGCTTAAAACTCAGGAATCGACAAGAAACTCGGGATTTGAATGGGAAACATAAGGGAGTGACCGAAATTTTCAGTATGAGCAAAAGATCAACAGAGGAAATAGAAGAAAGAACGCTAGAAATCGAGTTTGAGGTTCTGAAATTTCAAGGGGAAATTTTGGCAGAGTATGGTCGTTTGAAAATTTTGGAATGAGCGGATGAGCTTTTATGTTGGCGCTTGAATTCGAACAAACGGTCATAACAGTCTCGAGTAGCTCGACTGTCTGGCAAACACTCGAGGGGTTGTTGACGTGTCAAGCCCTTAAAGGTTGTCGTTTCACTTGACAAGTGGAAACGACGGGTCACTCGAATCAAGGCAATAATGAACTCATAACGGAGAGGGGGCAATGTTTGTGCCTAAAATTCTAGACCCTAGGAGCCGACCATCTGGTGACATCCCAGTGGCTGAATTACGGGCCACATATCGAAAGAATCAAACATGTCCCGGTGAAGATCATCCTTCCGCCCAAATAAAGGAAAGGCATCACTAGCATTCCATGGGTTCGAAGCCACGACCACAGTATCAGGGGTTGAGTTCGAACGGTCAGCAGACAACAGATAATGGCTATGAACTGTCCACAATTTCGAGATGTGCGAAGAAGAGGTCCCTTTGAGGAAAACCTGGAACGAGGTTCCTGGGAAAGCAAAAACTTTCCACCCTACAACTATATAAGGGGGAATACTTTAAATCTAAACCATAATGTTGTGGGACCCACATCAAAGTCATAATTACAAGGCAGGCTGTTCAGACCGTGCTGGAACTGGCGAAGCAGACCGTAGGCCAAAAGTTTAGTCATGGCCACAGACAACAGATTCCGAGGATAAGGACCAAGAGTCAGAAAGATGCGCCCATTAACTTGGGAAATGTGCTGATTAACAGCCACTTGAGCCACTAGGAATAAATAAAGGGGCTATCGCCAAAACTGGAGAGATAGATGATGCTCCTCATATCATGCCTTCACAAGCTTCATCTTCTTCCTATAAATACAAGACCCTCAGCAATGTTCAAAGGGTCCCCGGCCAAATAAGCCTCCTATAGAGAAAATTATCTTTACCTTTCATTTATCTTCCTGTAATGCAATTTCAATATCTTTAAATGTTTTCCTAGGAAAGTTCTTCCATCCATCAATATATCGTACGACCCTTGATTTTCAAGGCATCGGAGCACCATCCCTGTTACTTTTCCGTCCAACCCATATATCATACAACCTTTGCAATCGAGCGACGCGTTGGAGCACTATCCAAATCCACTAGCCGTCTTCCACCATCAACCCCAATCAATGACCTTGTAGCTCAGGCCATGAACCTAACGGTCAAGAACTGTTCCTCTCTTAGCCATAATCGCTTTGAACGAAATCAGATCCAAACAAGCACACTAATCCATCCATCCAAATCATCTTTGAATGCATGGTAGATCATGCTAGCATGCCCGTGCAAACCTACCCAACACAAAGTAGGACGACCTGTGTTGGTGCATAATCCCCTCGCCCTGGAGCACCAGGCCATGAGATTTTGCGCAGTCAACATCTTTGGCACGCTCAGTGGGCCAACATTTCTAACCATCGGCCGAGCCATATTCGACGGGGTTTTGTCAAAAGTTTGCGGTAGGAACTTCGTCACATGCGAAACTCAAGAACAAAGAGGCCGAGATGTCCTCCGAAATTCTTGAGTCAACCTCGCCAATTCTGACTATCGAAGCCCAATGTGGCGAGTAGCCCAATGCCTAGAAGCTTCGGTTGTTTGTTCATTCCTTAACGGGCGTAGCATTTTCCAAGTTCATCAACCTTTTGCCGAATTCGGTTAGAGATTGGTCAGATATGGAAAGAGTATTCCATGAGCACTTTTATCGAACCAACCGAGAGATAACCATTGCCGAACTTACAAGGATGAGCCAGATGCCGGGCGAGACTCCCCATGATTACTTACAGTGCTTCAAGACATGTAGGAATTGATGTCAAACCAACCTGCCTGAGAGGGAGTTCGTCAAGATGGCTAAATAAGGTTTGGAATTCGAATACGATAAAAAATTCTAGGGTATCGAGTTTCGTGACATGCATGAATTGACCAACAAAGTTGACAGATACGCGTCCCTTTTGAAAGAAGAGGTTTAGAAGAAAACGGCCACAAAAGGGACATACTACAAAAATCAAGTCGTTAGTTATGCATAAGCTGACGACCACGACGTGGCCAATGATGCCAAGGTAGAAGTCAGTTCAGGCGAAGTTAACATAGACAAACCTTTCATGTGCAAAGAGCTTGTCAAGGCCGACAACAGTTAACATAGACAAACCTTTCATGTGCAAGGTCAAGCTATCGTTTGGCCACAAGATCCCTAAGGGGAATAAGCTCAGAGGAAAGACGCTTTGCAAGTATCACAATTCTTGGTTTGATAGCACTAACAATTATATTGTCTTGCGTGATGTCATATAGAAATTGATAGAAGAGAAGAAGCCTAATTCTAGGAGAAGCCTGCCAAGAACTCCATGACCTAAGGCAATACAGACTGAGGCTAAGAAAGAGGAGAGGTAGGGAAGGAAATCAAAATCCGAAAGAGAGGGGAAAGGAAAAGAAAAAGAGCCAAAGCTCAAGCTTGAACCTGTGATCTATGACAGGGGCATAATTGAGATCGGCCATCCTAGGTCAAGAGAACATAAGAGGAAGACAGTCGATCCTGCCCTCCTGGCAGTCCATAGCTCTCTAGATCGGCCGAATCATCAACCCTGGTCTAGTGCCCTATTTGATCGGCTGGGGGCAAGGCCTTTGCCAGGACACAAAGCGCTCGGCCGTGAAGAGCAGGCCATTCTATAATTGTCTAAAACCTTCAAGCCTCAGGTCTTGCAGGATGACCGGTGTTATAGAACTCGTCCTGAGGGCAAGGCCGAACCCTTGACAAAAACTTAGTTAAGGAGGATGTAGAGATATGCTCAGCAAGACAGATTTGAATTCGGACAGGCCGAAGGATCCAAAAGCCACAACAAGAAGACGGCCTTGAGCACACAACCATCTACCCCAACCGAGGGTTCCACAAGAAGGAATATTTCTACTGGGAGCCCGAAAATCAGACGGTCTTGACCGAGAGGGAAGTACCCTATCAGAGTTATTGTCAGCCCTGAAAAGTTGAAGGTTGTGATCCGGGAGAAATCAGAGGATGGCATCATTGACGTCTACTGTGGGAAGGATCCCCCTTTCTCACCTACTAGGTTATCATTCCTTGAGGAATTCCAAAAAAGACATTCGGCCACCGATCTATACGAAATGGTCTCGAAATACCGAGAGATTATGGAGTTGGCCCTCAAGAACCCAAAGGCCAAAGAACCAGTGACCAAAGCCTTGTACCTATCAACTGTGAGGCTAGGGCTAAAGGGTTATCAACGTACAAGCCTGACATTTGAGGTAAAGATTCCGATTGGCTGGCTAGATGACACCTAATGGCCAGAGACTCTTTGATCGAAGTTAAGAAACTCTTTGGAGGGAAGGCCAAAGCTTCTACCAGTGAGGTCTCTGATGTTAAAACGTCCACAGCCGAAGAGGATTTCTTTGAAGAACTGACAAAGACCCTAACGGACAGCCTCACCAACCTCATGCCTGAGGATGAACTGAGGATGCCCCGATTAAGAATGAATCTACACTGGGTTTATCCGACGTCAAATTTGGAGGAGCCTTCGGACAGGCCGAAGGGTAAACAGCAAAGACTGTGACACGACCGAGGAGCATTACAAGGCAGAAGAGGAGACCAACGGCGATGATCTATCAAGATCAAGTGAAATGAATATCAATATGGTCTTGGTCCTAAGGACAAGCTGAATAAATATCGGCATCTCAAACCATTGTATATTTCGGTTTTTGTAGAGCGAGTGCCTATTCCTAGGGTCTTCGTCGATTGTGGAGCTACGGTCAACATCCTTCCGTACTTCCTGATGAAAAAATTGAACAAAACGAAGGAGGACCTCAACCCTAACGACGTAGGTATGAGTAGCTTTGTAGGTGATAAATCCAAGACTATTGGAGTATTGTCGTTAAAACTTACCATGGCCGATCAAACTGAAGTAGCGGCCTTCTATGTTGTAGAGTCGAACGTGGACTACAACATATTACTTGGCAGAGACTGGATCCATCAGTCTGGCTGCATACCATCCTCACTCTTCCAGTTACTCTTCTTCTGGGACGGCCAAAAGGTGTCAACACACTCGACTGATGAGAAGCCTTTCGAAACCCATGCCATGCAAGCATGGATTACAATGACGACACTGGATGGGTCATCTTGATCGGCCAAAATGCAAATGGCTGACCAACAAGAACTTTAGCCAAGAAGGTCTTGGAGCTAGGTGCCGAGAATGTCCAGAAGGATTCGTCACGAGAGGTGTTGATCGATCTTACCAACCTTTACTAATGTCAGACACCATGACCAGAGAAGAAGGGGCAGCAGCCATGGGTAACCAGTGGAACGACTACTGGAATATTGGGCGATCAGATCAAATTCTTACACAAGTCAGATGAAGGCGACGTATTAACCATTGATGACTTGGACCCTGCACCGGTAAAGTTAAGTTCTTCCATCCATCAATATATCATACAACCCTTGATTTTCAAGGAGCCGGAGCACCATCCCTGTTGTTTTTCCATCCACCCCATATATCATATAGTCTTCACAATCTAGCGACACGCGCTGGAGCACCATCCAAATCCACTTACCATCTTCCATTATCAACCCCAATCAACGGCCTTGTAGCTCAGTCTGTGAACTTGACGGTAGAGAACTGTTCCTTTCTTAGCCATAATCGCTTTGAGCGAAGCCAGATCCAAACAGGTGCACTCAATCCATCCATCCATCCATCCAAATCATCTTCAAATGCACGGTAGAACCTGGTGGCACGCCCACACACACCTAACCAACAAAAAGTAGGACAACCTCTGTTGGCGCATAATCCTCTCGGCCTGGAGCATCTGGCAGTGAGATTTTGCTCAGCTAACACTGTCTTTCTCCTTGCCTGCTTTTTCCTACTCTACCTGCTTTGGACCTCTCGAACCACCTGCCGATGCGTTTATCCATCATTCTCTCTTCGAGAGCACCAAAATATTTTAGCAAAATTCAACACATGGAATATTCGCGGGTGATTCCTTGTCTTTCGATGCTCTTCTCTCTTCCTAATTCCTTGTGAAATAAATAGAAGTAAATAGATCATACCTAGGGTTGTTGGCTAAAGGTCATCTGATGCCTAAGTTAGTTCAATTGGATCTTTGATAAAAGATACGGCAATAACTAAAATGGATGGAGTTTTCTCCCACAGGGAGAGCCGGTTAGCCGTGGCCATGTGAGGAGAGAGAGATGAGAAGGGGCGATAGCAAGAAGAGAGAGAGGGTTTTTTCTGTTGAGAAAGAGTTACCTCAAATGTCTTGTGTAGTTATGTATTTATAGTCTCCTTGTGTGCTAGGGTTTTGGGAGAATAATCCTTATTTGGTTAGGATTATTCTTCCCCAAAAAGATGATAGGAATTACTCCAAGAGATTTGGTGGAGATTGTTTCCTTGATTTTGGGATATATTCCTATCTTAAATCAAAGATAATTTCCTTTGGATAATTATTTTGACCTAAGGAATATTCCTTTTCACGTGTCGTCTTCTTATTGGCCGGTGAAATATGTGTTCCCACAGTATCCCCTTAAGGGATGGGTGCAAGTCACATTAATCCAAATCAAGCACTAGATCCTGGTATGATTTATGACATAACCCCATAGGCATATGTAAATTTATTATGTTCTTCAAGGTATAACCAGGTTCAAATGAATGCCATCACAAAACCAAGAGTCTATCACTGTTCGAATACAACTTTTGATCTTAATTATCCATCATTTATATTTTTCTATGTGAATTCTTAAATTCAATAATTTCAAAGGATTGTAACTAATGTTGGAGAAGGTGTTACAACTTACAAGGCAATATCGAATCACCAAAAGGATGTATAGTTATAGTCTCGCCAACTGTTGAGTCATATTCTAGTTAAGTTTTCTTTTGGTTTCCCTTGACAATGTTGTAATAGGACCTGTAATGTAATTACCCAAGCTCAAGGTTAGACTAAGTTAAGTTGTTCTCCTCTGGCTGTTATCTTCAGAAGGCTCAACATAATCATGGATTGGCAAAGGTAATTTCTCACATTACTTTCATTAGAATGCATTAGGTTATGACTGGTCGTCTTGTACGTGTATGACTAGTCATCTTCATTGCATCATAAGGATCGCCAACTCATGTGTGATTCCAACTGGGTTCTAATGAAGTTTTTTCTTATTCTCTTATATTCTTCTGCTGCCATTTGTCCTTTTCTAACCTAGAAAAGTGAAGTTTTGGGTAAATGGGCCCTTCATTCCTTTTTGGCAGCTGTCACTTCAGATAGGGTTTTTTGAGAGGTGGTTGTTTTTCTCTCCTCCGCACTCTTTCTCTTTGAGTGAACTTCCCATTTTTCATGAGTTTTTCAAATTGTTTTTGAAAACTGCTTTGGAAAATAAAATCTACATCTAGCTAAATCAAACACATACTCATATAGATCTAGATCAGATTCTAGATTGATATATTCAAGAGTATGGTTTCTTGAAGAAATTGATCATTTCATTTGGAATCCAAATTTCTTGTTCATGTTTGGAATTTGAGTTGTGTAAGGTGGTGCCATGGATGAATGAGCTAAGGAGGTAGCTGCCATTGGCATGAAGGACTAGCTGCAAGCTTTGCTACGTTTGGAAAAGAAGATTGCGTGGAGGATGTATAGCTCTTTTCCTAAATAGATCTAGGTTTCCGTGAGCTTGCTTTGTGATTTCTCTGTAAGAATCTTTTTTGCTTAGTGGATTGCCTAGTCGGATTATGACTCCCAGTTTTTCCCAATGGCGGGTTTCTGGGTTCGAAGTACATGGTTTAAATTTTTTTTTTTCTGGTGTTGTGTTCTTGTTGTTGACTAGTCATCATCTGATTATTGTTGTTTATTTGATTTTGATGTATTCACACACACTTCTCACTTTAGTTGTTGTTAGCACAGAGGATGCCTAGATTGATAGTTCCCTTTGAGTGCCTAAGTTGTCATTATAGTGATCTTCTAGGCTTGCAGGTATTGGTTGTTTCTCTGTGTGTGTGATTGTTGCTAGATTTATGACAAGTAGTTGACTAGTCGTATTTCTCTCAGATTAAGTTAAGCTTTGTGTAGTTGTTGAGTATGTTAAATTAGCGTTTAATTTACCCCCTTCAGCTAAGTACCAATTCCACCAACGACATTAGCATTTAAAAGGAAGTATGAAAGTAAATCTTATACTCTTATTATTGAGTATGATTGGAATAAGAATTGGACATTTACATTCGGTTCTTTACTTTGGGTGGAACAAAACTTGTCAAGTTTAGAGCCTAAATATACAGTGAGAAGTCCTATTGCGGTATTACCTAGATACAATTATTTTTAAGTTTGCTCGAGACTTTTATATGAATTTATCGAGATTAGTGTTAAAATTATAATCCATCTTGTCTAATTCTAGATATTGAGCAAACTATCATCATATGAAGTGAACATTGCCAACATCTTATTCGGAATCTCATTTTTTTGTTCTTTCATATAATTGTTCACCCATTTTGATTTAATCCTATGATGGTAGGGTAAAGTTCTCCATTGGCTTGACAACAATTGGTGGTCAACAAGTCAACTTTCTTTTGTGTGTGAGGGTGCCACTGCAAGCGGCTTGAAACCCTAGCAGACTTCTAAAAAATAGATAACTTGCGCCCCAAGTTATTGATTCTTAAACAAGCAATTGTGAATTTGGGTAAGGAATATCTCCCAAGTAAGTTCTTTTCTTGCCTCAGACTGGTGAGGACTACATAATTTTTTACAGTACAAAATTGGTAGTTCTGGCCAGAATAGATAAAGAGAAGACAAACCGTTTTAGGCAGAATTGCCTTTTACAGGACTCAAAAAGCGAATTGGCAACTGTGAAAAAAACAACAGAACATTGGACTTCAATTTATTCCTGGGTAGCTACCTCTAAACTGGGCTAGATTGGATATGTCTATGCTGGATTGAATCGTCAACACCTTCAACTGATGAGTTTCAACTGAAATCGATACGAATGTTTGAGTTTGGCAGAGCTTTAATTAATTTCGAGCCATGGAAGGCTTGTTGAACGGGCAGAATTGAGGCCTCTTTTGTCTGAAGAGGACATAAGTGGCTGGATTAGTGGTGACTGAGCTGGAGTTGCGTTATGGTACCTGTTCTACTTGACCAAGGCTTTCTGTAAATTTGTTGAGGTTTTCATATTTGTAAAAATTCGGACTCTGCTTGACTTGGCTTTATGCTGAACCAAATTTTTAATGAGAGAAATCTCGCTTTGTAAAAATGTTTCTCTAAACTGAACTGAAACCAGAGATTTGAATTCTAACTGATTTGTTTCTTGTGGATCAAAGAGCTTTTGTTGCTTTAGGGTCTAAAAGCTTTCGAGATCAGTTGATATTTTTGAGTTTGTCAGTTGTGACTTTGAGAGTTTTTGTCTTGATTGATTTTTTGGCTGTCCTTTGATCCGTTCACCTCCTCTCGCATTTATAGGAAATGCTAGAGTGGGTTTTTTAATCTTTAATTATGGGCGGCAGATCTTTCAAAAGATCTTTCTTTTTAAATGCCACAAAAAGGGAAGCTATTATTTTGGCAGAGAAAAACCATCAACAATCATCTTTCATGGAGGTTTTTTCCTTGTTTTTTCTGAAAGAAAACCAACTCTCTTTGTTCCCTGTTTGTTGTTTGTAAAAAAAGAACAGTATGTCCTGATAGTCAGTTTGCCTTTTCTGGTGAGCAACCTCCTTTCTCCTTACTTATCTCTTGAAAACGTAGTCTGCTTATCTCTTGGAAAGGCCACCTGCTTATCTCCAAAGAGTCGTGCCCAGAGCTCTTCTTCTCCTGTTTCTCCTACCTATATTTCTGGGGTAGGCGTGGATAATCATGCTATTGAGGTCTGAAGAAAACTCCATCTATTTGCCCAAAATAATCTGGACGAAAACGTTCTCCATATGCTAGTATCCTTTTAGTGAAGTGAGGAACAGCGCAGTGAAGGGTCCGACTGGATTGACAGGCTTCTCCTGAGGCATGGAGCTTACTGGAAGAAGGCTAGAATTTACGATGCAATTCTTCTGTCCAAGTATTCTATCAACAGACATGAGAATTTGCTGGCTGCTGCTCTATGCTTTTGGAATTCTGCCAGCAACACTTTTGACTTCCAGCTGGGCCCCATGTGTTCAGGCCTCATGGAAGACGTGCTGATGCTCTTGGTGACTATGATAGAGGGAAGAATCGAGGGAGATTAGCTAAACCCTTCACCATTCCTGCTGCCACGATTAACCAGAACTGCTCTTTCTCCAACTATTTGAAGAAGTTCAGAACTGAAAGGGATAGGGACCAATAACACATGTTGTTCCTTCTGTATTGGTTGAACATATTCATTTTCCCCAATCGTTCTTTAGCAGTTCTACTTGAATACAAGCATTTGGCAGAAGCTTTGCACAACCATATTGATGTGGGGCTTCGTCCCATAGTTCTTCCTCATCTATACAAGAACCTTCACAACGCCACCTTGGTGAAGTCTATCATCCCAACTTCTGTGCATGGCAGCTTGGCTATCCTTAGCTCATTCCTCTCAAATCCTACAGAAGCTGTAATCGTGCTACCTCAATGAGGGATTTAGATGATCTAGACGTGCACAAGGACTACAGGTGCTCGATGAACAAGATTAATAATAGTGTGGATGCCCTCTATCCATCCTGGGAGCCTAATTCCTGTAGTTCTGGCGAGCTTGATGCCTGGTGGAAGGCTCGGTTTGCTGGTCTATCTATGCAGAGCCAGAAGCCAAAAAATTCATAGTGCAGATGGTCAAGGGCATAAATGCTCAAGTGATTGAAGGTAAAATTGCCAGTTCTGCTCCTTTTGTTTTGGATTTCTTTATTCTGAGATATGTCTTAACTATGTTCTGTTTGTTTGTTTCAGATCCTTCTATGACAAGCAATCTTTGGGGACAAGCCGTCCAAGTTGGGGAAGTGGTTGGTAAGTTCCTAAATTTTGTCCTTGTACTTTTTCCTTGCTGGACTGCCTGCTAACTTCCCTTTATTGTGCAGTTACTTCTGTCATTGCTGCTGGAGATCTGGAGCTCCCTTTTGGGGATAAAGAGGATCAACATGAGTCTTTAGGAAAGAAGGCTCCAGAGGTGACTCCTTCCGCCAAAAAGAACAAGAGAAAAGAGACTGCCCAGGCTCAGAATAGTACTGTCCAGCCTAATCTTCCAGGTAAACTTTGAGGCCCCGTTTGGTTCACGGAATGAATTTGAGGGGAAATCATTTCCCATGTCATTTCCCAAGAGATGGGAAATGGAAGATTCCTTTCCCACGTTTGGTAATGTTGGGAAACTAACCGAGAGATATCACTTTATGTCCTTTCCCACGTTTGTTTTGAGTAGGAGTGGAAAACAAAGTTTGTATAAATTTTCAATTATACCCTTATTAAATCAAATAAAAAAAGAATGCACTTAATGATTTATTGTCATGAAAAATATTTATTTAATATTGGCTCATTTTCCCAAACTTTCCCATGAGGAAGGAAAACAAAATCCAAGTTGGGAGGATGACTTACTTTCCCCGCTACTTTCCCATGGGCTAGGAAATGATTTCGCATGCCTGGACTTACCAAACATGGGAAAGCAATTGATTTCCCATCCCCAAGTCTCCTTTCCCATAAACCAAACGGGGCTTGAAAATAACCACTTGCTGCCTTATTCTGTCCTGTTGATTCGGAATTTCTAACCTTGTTCTCTATTTTTTTAGTTGAAAGTCCCTCTCTTCCTCCAACTAAGTAAAAGAGGCTTAGAAAGAGAGCTATGGTGGAGTCTGAGGAGATAGAAGAGCCTGCACCAGTTCCTACAGCCACCTTTGAGACTGATGAAGAGCTAAGAGAGACTTTCAAAGGTGTTGAGAAGGAAACAAAACTCTCGAATGGAGACAAAGAGAAGAGTAAAAATGGAGAGGAAGAGGTGAGATTTTTTCTTTAGCACAGAACTGATTCATTTTGCATTTATACTTCTGCTGACTTGACTCTGTTCACCTGTAGGAGGAAATTCCTGCTGAAGTAATAGTAGAAAGTATCGTGCTAGCCAAGAAACAACAAGAGGCTCAAAGGACAGAGCCTACAAGCTCAGAATTGGCCCTGTTTGATGAGGTGGAAGCAGAACACTTTGCTGCAGTCCCTGAACCTGAGGTATTTTTACCTTTCCTAATCCAGCTTTTGTTTCTTTAATTCTGCCTAGTCTGGTTTCTTCTAATTAATGCTTCTGTCTTCTCAGGTGGAAGAGGACAGAACTGCTGGGTCTTTAGCTATGGTGACCAACCCTCTCAAACCTCCTATTGTGGCTGTAAGTATTATTATGCCTTAGTATTTTCTTTATGTAGTTACTTGTGTGTAGAACTAACATGAAGCTCATTCTTGCATATCCTTATCCATTCTGTTCCAAGCTCTGCAACCACGGCCTCCTTTGCTGATCCGGAATTGGCAGAGTTTGAAGCTATGGATTTAGATGCTCAGCTGGACAGACTTGAGTAGCTGGCTGCCACTCCAATCAAAGCTAAGTCCAGGGCAGTGGATGAAGCAGTGGAAAGGGTGAGGATCTGGGAGTCAACTGAACTGGATCTAGATGAGAACAAAGAAGCTATTGACCAGTTGATGAAAGATCTGGATTTGCTGCACAAAGGGAACATGGCTCCTAGGCCTATCCTTGAGCTCAGCTTGGGTATGGCAAGAGATGTGCTCAACCTTCACAACCGCTATGAAGATCTCAAGCCTTCCTTCCATGCCTCTGTGTTCTGCAAGACTACTCATGAAGCCAACTTGGCTGACTACCAGAAACATAAAGCAGAACTGGATATGCTGGTTGCTGACTATAAGGAGATCAAGTCTACTGCTGATAAGCTGGAGAAACATATTGAAGAACTCTAGAAGCAACTGGCTGGATTAAGGAAGAGGCAGAACAAACTTGGCGCTGGACTGGGGGTGAAGACCAAAGCCCCTTTTCTTGTGCAGAACATGGTTTCAGCTTCAAAGCCTGCCTTAGAGATTGCAGAAGCCTCTATCCATCAGGGAGTGCTCTTCCAAAAACAAATATCCATCAAGAAGACTGGATTGCAGGAGACTCTTAGAAAACTAGGAATTTAAATTCCCTCTCTTGTAATAAAACTTAGTCATGTAAAGATGACTATATTTCATAAAAAGTCCTGGTTATTTTTGTATTCACAAGAACTGACTAAAAACAATTAAACAACAATTTCATCCTTCACAGCCTTGATCCCAGGGTTTGTTTGTACTGCCTGTGAATCCCACATGGTTGGATAGAACTTCTTCAACCTTTTACCATTGATTGGTGTAGCATGTATGTCTCCATTTTGGTCTTGTAACCTGTATGCCCCCAATCCAAGAACTTGATTAATTATGAAAGGTCTTTCCCATGTGGGTGACCACTTTCCATAACTAGCAACGTGTGTTCCAAGGGGCAGAACTGCCTTCCAGACAACTTCTCCTTCTTCAAAACTCTTGTTTCTGACTCTCTTGTTATAGGCTTTTGACACAACCTGTTTTCCTGCTAAGAGTTTGTTGAGGGTATCAATTCTACTTGCATCTAGTCCCTCCAATTCTCGCAACATTGCTTGTGAGTAGTTTTCTCCAACTAAATCATGTTGCTGGGCAATTTTGATGGACTGAACTGCGATTTGCATGGGAAGAATTGCGTCAAGCCCATAGGTTAGGGCATATGAAGTCATGCCAGTTGCTTCTCTTTTTGAAGTTCTATAGGCCCACAAAGTTTCTGACAGTTTTTCGTGCCATTACCTTGGATTTTCCTCAAGCATTTTCCTGATGATGTTGATGATAACCTTGTTGCTTGACTATGCCTGTCCATTTGCCTGTGCATAGTAAGGAGTGGATTGAAGTAGCTTGATTTTGAGCCCTTCTGCCATATCTTGCATTTCTCTGGATATGAAGGAAGTTCCCTTGTCAGTAGTGATTGATTCTGGTATGCCAAATCTTTGCACAATCTGTTCTTCTATGAAGGTAATGATCTCTTGAGATGTGGTGGATTTGATTGGCTTGGCTTCTACCCATTTGGTGAAATAATTTGTAGCCACAATGATAAAACAATGTTGTTTGCTACAGGCAGGATAGATTCTGCCAATGAGGTCCATCGCCCATCCTCTGAATGGCCATGAGTGCATGATGCAGGAGCATAGGGGTGGATCAAGATAGATATTTACCATTTACTTAGTTATTTCATGATATATTATTATTTTCTTATTTAGGTAGTTTTAGGATATCTTTTATTATTTATGTGTGATTTTGTAATTAATTAGTTTACTTTTGGACCAAGTAGTCTTGGTGCCCAAGTCTTTAAAGCCTATAAATAAGGCTAATGTAATAGTTGTAGGGGATATATGTCGATGATTAATAAAATAGTTTATTTGTGGCATGGATTTGCTATGATATATGTGAGTTTGCACTAGCCCTATATTTCAGTGCTCGTGTATGTGGTTGGTGACCTATGTCCAGACCCTGATCTCCATCAGTGCACAATAAGGCAAAGTCCGCTCTTAGTACAGCTTAAGGATTAGTCACGTGCCACTAAAACCAAAAAAATGTATCAGACAACGGTGGACCACAGTTGTCTAATATGCTCACTATCATCTAATGTGCTCCCAGACCGCCGTATAGGTGAACGCCATCTAATGTGACATTTATATGACGATGGATCATTGTCGTTTGTTAACCACTTAGACGACGGTTTTTTGTCAATAACTGTCGTTTGTTAATCATGTAGACGACAATGTTTGTTAATAACTGTTGTCTTATTGACATCTACATGACATTTTTATTTATTTTTTTCTCGTCTTAATGGCCATTAGACGACGATTTCACAGTTCAGATGACGGTGGTGTCAAAATAGGCAATTAATGGTCATTAACCCTTGCAGTGTTCGTGGGAGTCACCTTTTTTTTAGTCAAAACAAAAAATACCCAGAAAACCAAATAAGAAACAAAAAAGGAAAATGAAGACCAACAACTGGCGATAGTCTTCCATTAGGGTTTAGAAAGGAGGAAGAGATTCTTAGAAACTCAAGTACTTCTTAAATTTCATCAATCTCCTGCTGGCAACAAATTGTTAAGACATGTGCATAAGTTAGATTCATTGAGCTCCAAACTTATCAATATTCAAAGATTAACAAATCTCATAAATTGCACAAGAAGCAAAACCTATCACAATCTGCACACCCCAATCTCGTATTACCGAACCCATAAAAATTTAACAAACTCCATCAATGAATCCACCAACCAACCAACAGTAACAACGAAAGTTTATACCTCAAAAAGACAAAGATACCAACCCATGATTAATACTAAAAAGTGTGAATTCACCTCTAAGCAAAAGATAATGGGAATTCACCTGCACGGTGCACCCACCGTACACAGGTCTGCTTAATTAATCTATGCGCAAAAATCTTGATTGCAAGGAACCAATTTATTACTGGAAGAATGCTTAACATCATATGGTATAACATCAAATCAACTCAATAGTACAATATCAGTACGTTAAGACCAAGGTCTTAAATATCGATAGTTTTGGAAATATTGATGAAATATCGATGGAAATATCGGGAAAATATCGATATCGATAAAAATTGGATAAAAACCACGGAAACTATGATAAATACATGGAAATTTTTAATGAAACTTTAGAAGAAGTTTATTTAGTCAATCATATATTATTTTGACACAAAAAATTGGAAGGAAATGCATTGCATAGTTGGTTTGTGTGATTTAAGTTGATTATATTGCGACCTGACAGACTCTGTGATTAGAAAATCTGAAGTAATTAATGAAAGAGAATTAAACACCCCTTAGTAATTTATTTATCATTTTTTAGTACAATATTTTACACTTTATAAATTGCATGATAAGATACATGAGTAACCTTATTTCACGTTATTCACTGGACATGGTACACGTTGTTATATCTATTAATTTATCAAAAATTGAAAAATAATTAAAGATGTAAACAAGCTTGATTTGTCATGAAAATTAGGCACTTTACCATGCTTAAAAAATAATAGTAAATATTGAAAATTAACTAAGAACATAAATAAATTTATCCAATGAAGAATTAAATAGGAAATAAAGAAAATGATTATAGAAATTTAAGTAATTAAGCAACAATTTATTTCACGTTATTCATTGGACATGGTACACGTTCTTATATTTATTATTTATCAAAAATTGAAAAATAATTAAAGATGTAAACCAATTTGATTTTTCATGAAAATTAGGCACTTTACCATGCTTAAAAAATAATAGTGAAGATTGAAAATTAACTAAGAACATAAATAAATTTATCCAAGGAAGAATTAAATAGCAAATAATGAAAATGATTATAGAGATTTAAGTAATTAAGCAACAATTTGAAGGAGAATTTAGTAATGTAAGTACTTATAATGAATAATAAAATAATCAATAACATTAAATGGATTAAATAGAAAAGAAATATATTATATTAAATAATTTAGTCACATTTCCCACTTCTCAAGTACTTTCACGTTTCCCTGCCTCCCTCTTCCACTTCCCAAGGTTTTTTTTTTCCTTTTTTTTGTCTGAACTTCCCATGGTTGCAGATACACGCAACCTGCCTTCTCTCTCTCCTTTGGGCATTCACCCATCTCTCCCTTTTTATTTTATTTATTTATTCCTCTTCTTCCTCTTCCGTTTCACACACATACTCTCTCTCTCCCTTTCTTCTTCTATCTCTCCATCTCTCTCCCTCTCTTTCTCTTCTTCCTCTTCCCTCTTCTCTCTCCTCCATCACAATCCAAAACAGTAAAACATAAAGACCCACTCCACACCTTTTTTTCCCTCTTCTTCCCTTCTCTCTCTCGCTCTCCTGTATCTGCTTTTCTTTTTCTTTCTTCTTCTATCTCTCCGTCTCTTTCCCTACTTCCTCTTCCCTCTTCTCTATCGCTTCATCACAATCCAAAACAGCAAAACATAAAAACCCATTTAAGGCTGAGTTTAATTTTGTAAGTTCATATCGCGATATATTGTCCATTTAAAGCTGCAACTTGAACGAAAATATTGGCGAAATTATCGAGGAAATTTTCAATAAATTGACTATATATATATATGAAAATGTGCTAAAATATCGCTGCCCCAAAAAAACGATAATTTCGCCGAAGTATCGGCGAAATTATCGATATTTTGATCTATGGTTATGACCCACTTTCCGAAACATAACGAATAAAGTAACTTAAGGCAAAATCATTTTAATCAATCGGCAACCATGTAGTCAAGATTTGTGTTGTTTGTAACGGAGCTAGGAATTTATGTGTGGTTTTGGGGGCGGCCGCGGGGGGGGGCGGGCCGGGGAGGGCAACATATAAACCAAATAAGACATTAAAAAATTTCAAAATTTCAACCTTAACAATGTTTAGAAAAATAAAATTCAGAAAATAACTGTTTATTCAATTAGGTATCAAAATAACACTCGTCGTTCTTTCATATCTCGAAAACCTTTTATGATTGAGTCAATTAGGTACGAAGCTAGTAATTGATTTCAAATGAGTATCACCAGCACGTTGTAAGGTGCCAATTTGGTTCATTCCTTTCCCAGTCTCGAGCTCATCAATTGCAATCATATGCTCAATTTTACTAGCTTGAGTATTTTTCAGTTCATCATTACGCTTGCATGAAGCACCAACAATATTTACAATAGAAGTCAATTTAGTGAAAAAGTGGTGAACATGAATAAAATCCCAATCCTTTTTTATTTGAGTAAAAGTCTACTTCCTATTTGATAAAAGTAATTTTTTAAAACTTTATTTCACTGGCTGCTATTTATTTTTTATTAATATATTGATGTACATTAAATTTCACTTTTAAAAAACCAAAGCTAATATTAAGTTGAAAAACTTAATAGAAAAACCTGGCGCATGGATCTAGAAATGTTCACAGCCTTTGATCAAGTGGTGATTATTATATATACTTAATTTGGAAAGAGAAACACATCTTTTCTTTATTATGAGGGAGCCACAAGCAAAATTATTATATATCCTTCCTAAAATTTGTACGAATAAAGGACCAAACATCAAATATTGTCAAACTTTTAGGGGAGGCCCTGGCCCCTTCAGTCCTTCACATAACTCTGCCACTTGTAAGAATAATGGTAACCCTTAAATTCGCATGATGGTACTATTGACGCCCAAAATAGAGTTCAACTTAGATAGATGTGGAGTGGTAGATGATGTGTGAAGACGTGGGCCTTCAGCATGTATATGTGCCTTCGACAAGTTATTGTCTTCGGCAGTTAGTGACATTCAGCGTAAATAAAGTAAATAAGCATGCAGAAGACACGGTGTACGTGGTTCACCCGAATGATGGGCTACATCCATGGAGAATGATGTTCTCATTATGATAATGTTTGTTTACATTTGTACAAGGGGATTAGACCTAAAGATAAAGTGAAATGGCCCAATGCTTGTGGTACAAAGCCCAAGAGTCTAAGGCCCAAGGGTCCAGACCCTTTTCTAACTAAAGAGTTATCTTCTTTTCTAGGTGAAGGGGAGTTTCCAACTCTTGTAGTCTTCCAATGTGGGACTCTTGACATTGCCCTTAGTTGCGACTTGTAACAAGGCTTCTTTGACTAAGGTGATGACCTCCCAAAGCATGGCACGTGGCTAATCTTATTTAGTTAGTTGCTCAATTAATCACGGTATTAACAGTTACAAACTATCATAACTGAAAAATAGACTGAGAAAGGATGACATAATTAACTGACTCAATTAGTAGAACCATCCAAAAAGAATCAAAGCAAAAGTAAGTCTCAGATGTAGATTTTATGATTTCCTACAAAATAGTTAAATTAAAGTTCTACGTAAGAGATTTAAAGTTCACATCATGACAATTTGTTTGCATGCATGCTGGTCTAATCCCCCAAAGTTTAGGGATTATTATTATTTACGCTAAAATTCTGCACGCCAGCTTATTTTTGTCGAGAAGCCCATGAACAAAATATTTGGGCTTTTATCTACAGGAATTAGAAGTCAAACACCAAGATATTGAAAAAGCCCAGACCTTTTTGAGCAAAATACAAATATAGCCATAATCTGAAGAAAAAAAAAAATATTGCCAATTAAAAAAACTAACACACACACCTTTGGATAAAAGCCCAACTTCTAAAAAATTCACACCACTTGATCTCTACACCAAAAAATCAAGTCAGCAGATCTTTTTCTCAAGAGAACCCCACGCGACTTTCTAACTTTGGAAAAGTCAAAATTTCAACTATCACAGAGGAGTTGATAGAGAGTTAATGAAGGCACAGACTTCTCCATTTTTTGCAACCAAAAGAAAGAACATCAAATCCCTTTTTTTTACAAAGAACAAAGAGGGAACAAAGAGAGTTGGTTTTCTATTAGAAAAAGCAAGGAAAAGACCTCCATGAAAGTTGATTGTTGATGGTTCTTCTTTGCCAAAATAATAACTTCCTTTTTTGTGGCATTTAAAAAGAAAGATCTTTTGAAAAATCTGCCACCCATTATTAAAAATTAAAAAACCCACTCCAACTGAAACTCATCAGTTGAAGGTGTTGAAGATTCAATCTAGTATAGACACATCCAATCCAGCCTAGTTCAGAGGCAGCTACCCAGGCAAAAATCGAAGTCCAACGTTCTGTTGTTTTTTTCGGAGTTGCCATTTCGCTTTTTGAGTCCTGTAAAAGGCAATTTTGCCTAAAACAGTTTGTCTTCTTTTTATCTATTTTGGCCAGAACTACCAATTTTGTACTATGAAAAATTGTGAAGTCCTCACTAGTCTGAGGCAAGAAAAGAACTTACTTGGAGATATTCCTCACCCAAATTCACAATTTCTTTTTTAAGAATCAGTAACTTGGGGCACAAGTTATCTATTTTTTAGAAGTGTGCTAGGGTTTCAAGCCATTAGAAGTGGCATGCTCACGCACAAAAGAAAGTTGACTTGTTGACCACCAATGGTTGTGAAGCCAATGGAGAACTTTACCCTACCATCATAGGATTAAAATCAAAACCGGTGAACAATTTGGCACGCCAAGTGGGACTTCTCAGTATACGTACTCCTAGAAGATATTTCTTGGTGTATGAATATTGGAAGCACCAGCCAGAATCCACGTTGTGCCATGGAAAGAAATCAAGTGGCTCTCTAGGAAGGACATGAATTAGAGGAAAGTGACACTAGGCATTCATCCCATGGCAGCACTAGGAGTAGACGTTCCAGATCTAGTTCTAGAAGGATGAACTAGATACAGGATGTTTTACTCTGACAAGAAGCTGCAGCACAAAGGAGCAAGGATACTCTAAATAACATGATAGCCATGATGAAGTGGCAAGCCAACAGGCAGTTCAGGAAGGATCGTTAGGCTATTTTTGGAAGAATTCCAAACCCAGATGTTGTGGTCAAGCAGCTAGACCTCCCTTTTGGACCTCCGCAAGGATTGGCGTGGCCATACCAAGAGAATCGTCTGATCGCGCAGATAGCTGGAGTACCAGGACAGGGAGAAATCCAGGTTGGACAAAGAGGAGGAGCCTTCCCCATCCAAGAACACGAAGCTTTAGTTCCTCCAGAAGGCCCTGCACCAGTTCAGGTCCCCCAGAACCAGCCAAAACCTCAACCTATTCCACGACTAGTGGTCCCATGCGATCAGCTAGTAGCACTTATGCCTGAGCAACCAGCCGTGTTACCCTACAGACCTACATAACTCGCAACAACGAGTTAAAATAAACCACAAACTAAAAATAATAATACAAATAACATAATGAAAGTACAGCAAACATAATATCACAATTATGTAGAATAACAGTTATGCAGAATGTTATAATTCAAAGATAAAGTAAAATATATGCACTTGTGACGCCGTTCTCTTCCAGTCGAGGGTTCGTGGGCCCAATTCTGAGGTCGGAGCCCAGATCTGCAGTTTACCTGATTTGCCGCTGCACGCGCGTCGCTCCAGCTCCTCTTCAGTTGCTTCCGCCATCTGTCCTACGTCACCCCATTGAGCTCGCCTCCAACTAACTAGGCGCCGAAAAGGAACGAAAACGAAAAAACAGCGGGACCGAAGCACTGCCGAAACTGTTGAGGTTGTTCGCAACTTCTTTTCGGTTCAATTGTCGTTGGGTAGGCCCTGCGGCCAATTAGAATAGGCTGCTCGACAGGCCTGCCCGTGGCCTGACAGCTCATGCCATTCCATGCGACGGCATGCCATTTTACGCGGGGGGGCGTTGGATAGCCCCGTGACACAGCGACAATCGGGGTAAAGTTTGCTCAAATACTCCTAGAAAGCCTAGGATTAACAGGGGAATTGAAGCAGGAAAATAACAGAGTTTCTGAAAACTGCGAGAACTGGATTTCGGGCTAGTAAACGATGTCGGATGCTCGAAAAAGTCCATAGGTCATGGCATGGCAATGAGTTTTACTCGTGACACCGTTCTCTTCTAGTCGAGAGTTCATGGGCCCAATTCTAAGGTCGGAGCCCAGGTCTACGGTTTACCAGATTTGCCGCTGCACGCACGTTGCTCCAACTCCTCTTCAATTCCTTCCGCCATCTGTCTGCTATCTGTACGCAGCCATTATTTTTGTTGGTGAAGGTAACCAAGGTGTTTCCTAAGGCCTTATTATCCTTTTGAAGCATTCTTGGGGCTTGATTTCTGAACTCAGGCACAGGGGACAATTTCTTCAGTTTGCTCCTTATGGCAGACCAACCCATTTGCAGCTGCCGGAAGAAAAAAGCCCCTAAAATGCACAACGTAACTATGCAACTACAGAGAAGGAATCACTGGCAATTGTCTTCGCATTAGAGAAGTTTCAGTCTTATTTGGTCGGGGCTAAAGTGATTGTTTATACCGATCATGCTGCATTAAAATACTTGTTGTCTAAGAATGATGCAAAGCCTAGGTTGATTCATTGGGTTCTTTTACTTCAAGAATTTGACCTAGAGATTAAAGACAAGAAGGGCAGTGAAAATGTTGTGGCTAACCATTTATCTAGATTAATTATTCCAGCAGCTACAGAGGCAGATTCTCTACCATTGAGTGAAAGTTTCCCAGATGAACAGCTATTTGCTGTCCAAATTGATACACCTTGGTTTGCAAATATTGTCAATTATTTGGCTAAGGGTGTGGTGCATCCAGATTTTTCCTACCAGTAGAAAAAGAAGTTTTTATCTGATGTGAAGCACCATTTTTGGGATGAACCCTACTTATACAAGTAATGTCCAGACCAGATTATTTACAGATGTATTCCAGAAGCTGAACAGGAAAGTGTTTTAAAGTTTGCTCATCACTATGCCTGTGGAGGACATTTTGGGCAGAAAATGACAGCAGAGAAAATCCTACAGAGTGGGTTATTTTGGCCAACACTTGTTAAAGATTCATAGAATTGGTGCACGGCTTGTGATAGGTGTCAAAGAGTCGGCAATCAATCCAGAAGGAATGAGATGCCCCAGAAAAGTATCCTAATTGTTGAACTATTTGATGTTTGGGGTATTGATTTCATGGGACCATTCCCATCTTCTAATGGGAACCAATATATTTTAGTGGCTGTGGAATATGTTTCAAAGTGGGTCGAGGCCATTGCAGCACCAACTAATCAAGGATCAGTGGTCCTAAAGTTCCTCCAAGGGGTTATATTTCCACGTTTTGGAATTCGCTCGTTATTCTTAGAGATGGGGGGAAGCATTTCATTAATAAACCGTTTGCTAACCTACTAGCTAAGTATGGGATTAATCATCGCGTGGCTATACATTACCACCCATAGACATCTGGTCAAGTTGAAGTTTCAAACAGAGAAATCAAGTGTATTTTGGAGAAAACAGTGGGCTCGACACGCAAGGATTGGAGTTTAAAATTAAATGATGCTTTGTGGGCATATAGGAAAACTTATAAGACTCCTACTGGGATGTCACCATTGTCGGGGAGGTAGCTGGGGAAATCATTGTTGGACGCCCTTGTAGTAAGTACAAGTACATGCAAATTTCAAAAGGCAACTGGGAAAGGGGAAACTGGCCAACCACCTGTGTAGTCAAATCGGGCAAGTTGCTGGGGAAATCATTGTCGGACAACTGTGTACTAAGCACAGGTACACGGAAATATCTCTAAAGGCAACTGAGAACAAGGAAATTGGCCAACTACCTGTGTAGTCAAATCGAGCAGGTGGCGGGGGAAATCATTGCCGTACACCTGTGCACTAAGTACAGGTACACGCAAATATCTAAAGCCAACTGGGAACGGGGAAACTAACTAACCACTTGTGCAATCAAATCAGGCAAGTGGCTGGGGAAATCATTGTCGTACACCTGCGCACTAAGTACAGGTACACGCAAATATCTAAAGCCAAATGGGAACTGGGAAACTAGCCAACCACCTGTGCAGTCAAGTCGTGCAAGTGGCTGGGGAAATCATTATCGGACACCTGTGTACTAAGTACTGGTGCACGCAAATATCTAAAGCCAACTGGGAATAGGGAAACTAGCCAACCACCTGTGCAGTCAAATCGGGCAGGTGGCTGGGGAAATCATTGTCGAACACCTATGTACTAAGTACATGTACACGCAAATAACTAAAGGCAATTGCGAACCGGGAAACTTGCCAACCAACTGTGCAGTCAAATCGGGTAGGTGGCTGGGGAAATCACGGTCGAACAACTAATTGTGTTCTATGCACAGGTACATTAAAACATTTAAAGGCAACTAGGAAAGAGGAAACTGGCCAACCACCTGTGCAGTCAAATCGGGCAGCTGGCTGGGGAAATCATTGTCGGACACCGGTGCACTAAGTACATGTACAACCAAATAACTCAATGCAAATGGGAATGGGGAAACTGGCCAACCACCTGTGTAGTCAAATCGGGTAGATGGCTAGGGAAATCATTGTTGGACAATTGTGTACTAAGCACAGGCACAAGAAAATATCTAAAGGCAACTGGGAACGGGGAAACAGGCCAACCACCTGTGCATTCGGATCCGGCAGGTGGCTTGGGAAATCAATGTCGGACACCTATGTACTAAGTACAGGTACACGCAAATATCTAAAGGCAAATGGAAACAGGGAAACTGGCCAACCACCTGTGCTGTCGAATCGGGTAGGTGGCCTAGGAAATCATTGTCAGACACCGGTGCAATAAGTACATGTACAACCAAATAACTCAATGCAAATGGGAATGGGGAAATTGGCCAACTACCTGTGCAGTCAAATCGGGCAGGTGGCTGAAGAAATCGTTGTCGAACAACAAACTGTGTTGTAAGCACAGGTGCACAAAAATGTTTAAAGGCAACTAGGAACGGGGAAACAGGCCAACCACCTATGTTGTCAAATCGGGTAGGTGGCATTGGAAATCGTTGTCGGACAACTAGCTGTGTACTAAGCACAGGAACACAAAAATATCTAAAGGCAACTGGGAACGGGGAAACTGGCCAACCACCTGCGCAGTCAAATCAGGCAGGTGGTTGGGGAAATCGTTGTCGGTTACCTGTGTACTAAGTACAAGTACATGCCTATTTCAAAAGGCAACTGGGAAGGGGAAACGGGCCAACCACATGTGCAGTCAAATCGGGCCAACCACATGTGCAGTCAAATCGGGCAAGTGGCTAAGGGAATCATTGTCGAACAACTAACTGTGTTCTAAGCAAAGGTACACGGAAACATTTAAAGGCAACTGGGAACAAGGAAACTAGCCACCCACCGGTGCAGTCAAATCGGACAGGTGGCTGGGAAAATCACGGTCGGGCAACCAACTATGTTCTACGTACAGGTACACATAAATCTTTAAAGGCAACTGGGAAAGGGGAAATTGGCCATCCACCTATGCAGTCAAATCGGGCAAATGGCTGGGGTAATCATTGTCCGACACCTGTGCACTAAGTACTGGTACAGGCAAATATCTAAAGCAAGCTAAGAACGGGAAAACTGGCCAACCACCTGTGAAGTCAAATCGAGCAGGTGTCTGGTGAAATTATTGTCGGACACCTGCGTCCTAAGTGTATGTACACGCAAATAACTAAAGGCAACTGGGAATGAGGAAACTAGCCAACCACCTGTGCAGTCAAATCAGGCATGTGGCGAGGAAAATCATTGTCAGACACCTTTGTACTAAGTACAAATACATGCAAATATCTAAAGCCAACTGGGAATGGGGAAACAGCCCAACTACATGTGCAGTCAAATTGGGCAGGTGGCTGGTGAAATCATTGTTGGAAAACTGAGCACTAAGTACAGGTACACACAAATATCCGAAGGCAACTGGGAATGCGGAAAGTGGACAACCACATGTGCAGTCAAATCGGGCAAGCGGTTGGCGAAATCATTGTTGGACACCTGTGTAATAAGTACAAGTACACGCACATATCAAAAGGCAACGGGGAACGGGAAAACTGGTCAACCACCTATGCAATCAAATCGGGCAGTGGTTGGGGAAATCATTGTCGGACAACTGTATACTAAGCACATGTACACGCAAATATCTAAAAGCAACTAGGAACATAGAACTTGGCCAACCACCTGTGCTGTCAAATCGGACAGGTGGTTGGGGAAATCATTGTCGGACACCTGTGTACTGGGTAAGAGTACACCCACATTTCAGAAGGCAACTGGGAATGGAAAAACTGGCCAACTACATGTGCAGTCAAATTGGGCAGGTGGCTGGGGAAATCATTGTGAGGCTCCAGTGTACTAAGTACATGTACACGCAAATAACTAAAGGCAATTGGGAACAGGGAAACTGGCAACAACCTGTGCAGTCAAATCGGGCAAGTGGCTTGGGAAATCACGGTTGAACAACTAACTGTGTTCTATGCACAAGTACACAAAAACATTTAAAGGCAACTGGGAACGGGGAAACGGGCCAACCCCCAGTGCAGTCAAATCTAGGAGGTGGCTGGGGAAATCGTTGTTGGACTACTGTGTACTAAGCACAGGTATACGCAAATATATAAAAGCAACAAGGAACGGAGAACTTGGCCAACCACCTGTGCAGTCAAATCGGACAGGTAGCTCGGAAATAATTGTCAGACACCTGTGCACCAAGTACATGTGCACGCAAATAATAAAGGCAACTGCAAACGAGGAAATTGGCCATCCACCTGTGCAATCAAATCGGGCAGGTGGTTGGGGAAATCACGGTCAAACAACTAACTATGTTCTATGCACAGTTACACGAAAACATTTAAAGGCAACTGGGAATGGGAAAACTGGCCAACCACCTGTGCAGTCAAATCGGGGTAGGTGGCTAAGGAAATCATTGTCGGACGACTGTGTACTAAGCACAGGTACAAGCAAATATCTAAAGGCAATTGGGAACTGGGAAATTGGCCAACCACCTGTGCAGTCAAATCGGGCAGGTGGCTACGAAAATCATTGTCGAACACATGTGCACTAATTACAAGTACATGCAAATTTCAAAAGGCAACTGGGAATGAGGAAACANTGTACACGCAAATAACTAAAGGCAACTAGGAACAGGGGAACTGGCAACCACCTGTGCAGTCAAATCGGGCAGGTGGCTTGGGAAATCACGGTTGAACAACTAATTGTGTTCTATGCACAATACACAAAAACATTTAAAGGCAACTGGGAACGAGGAAACGGGCCAACCCCCAATGCAGTCAATCTAGGAGGTGGCTAGGGAAATTGTTGTTGGACTTCTGTGTACTAAGCACAGGTACACGCAAATATATAAAAGCAAAATGAAAGGAGAACTTGGCCAACCACCTGTGCAGTCAAATTGGACAGGTGGCTGGGAAATAATTGTCGAACACCTGTGTACTAAGTACATGTGCACACAAATAATAAAGGCAACTGGGAACGGGAAAATTGGCCATCCACCTATGCAGTCAAATCGGGCAGGTGGTTGGGGAAAACACGGTCGAACAACTAACTGTGTTCTATGCACAGGTACACGAAAACATTTAAAGGCAACTGGGAACGGGGAACCTGGCCAACCACTTATGCAGTCAAATCGGGCACGTGGCTAGGGAAATCATTGTCGGACAACTGTGTATGAAGCACAGGTACAAGCAAATATCTAAAGGCAATTAGGAACGGCGAAATTGGCCAACCACATGTGCAGTCAAATCGAGCAGGTGGCTAGGAAAATTGTGGTCGAACACATGTGCACTAATTACAAGTACATGCAAATTTCAAAAGGCAACTGGGAACTGGGAAACAGGCCAAACACCTGTGCAATCAAATCGGGCAGGCGATTGGGGAAAACATTGTCAGACACCTGTGTAATAAGTACAAGTACATGCACATTTCAGAAGGCAACTGGAAACGGGGAAACATGCAAACCACTTGTGCAGTCAAATCGGGCAGGTGGCGCCGGAAATCATTGTCGGACAACTGTGTACTAAGCACAGGTACACTCAAATATCTATAGGCAACTGGGAACGAGGAAATTGGCCAACCACCATTGGAGTCAAATCGGGCAGGGGCTGGGGAAATCACGGTCGAACAATTAACTTTGTTCTAAGCACAGGTGCACAAAAATATTTCAAGGCAACTAGGACCGTGGAAATTGACCAACCGCTTGTGCAGTTAAATTAGGCAGGTGGCGATGGAAATCATTGTGGAACAACTGTGTACTAAGTACAAGTACACGCAAATATCTAAAGGCAAATCGAAACAGGGAAGTTGGCCAACCACTAGTGCAGTCGAATAGGACAGGTGACTTAGGAAATCATTGTCAAGCACCTGTGTACTAAGTATAGGTACATGCAAATATGTAAAGGCAACTGGGAACGGGGAAATTGGTCAACCACCTGTGTAGTCAAATTGGGCAGGTGGCGAGGGAAATCATTGTCGGGCACCCGTATACTAAGTACATGTACACGAAAATAACTAAAGGCAACTGCGAACAGGGAAACTGCCCAACCACTAGTTCAGTCAAATCGGCCAGGAGGCTGGGAAAATCACGGTCGAACAACTAACTGTGTTCTATGCCCTGGTACACCAAAACATTTAAGGCAAATAGGAACGGGGAAACTGGTCAACTACCTGTGCAGTCAAATCAGGAAGGTGGCTGGGGAAATCATTGTCGAATGTGTACTAAGCACATGTACATGCAAATATCTAAACGCAACTAGGAACGGAGAACTTGGCCAACCACCTACGCAGTCAAATCGAGCAGGTGTTTGGGGAAATAATTGTCGGACACTTGTGTACTGGGTACAAGTACACGCACATTTCAGAAGGCAACTGGGAATGGGAAAACTAGCCAACCACTTGTGCAGTCAAATCGGGCAGGTGGCTGGGGAAATCATTGTCGGGCACCTGTGTACTAAGTACATGTACACGAAAATAACTAAAGGCAACTGTGAACAGGGAAACTGGCAGCCACTTGTGCAATCAAATCAGGCAGGTGGCTGGGGAAATCACGGTTGAACAACTAACTGTGTTCTATGCACAAGTACACCAAAACATTTAAAGGCAATTGGGAAAGGGGAAACTGGCCAACCCCTGTGCAGTCAAATGGAGCGGGTGGCTGGGAAAATCATTGTCGGACAACTGTGCACTAAGCATAGGTATACGCAAATATCTAAAAGCAACAAGGAAAGGAGAACTTAGCCAACCACCTGTGCATATATATATATATATATATATATACTGTTTAATCATTATGAACAGAAGTTGGTTGTCTGATAAAATAATAGATATCTAGAATTGTTATATTTTATTTTTATTTTTATTTTTCTATAGCTGTGTCATTTTGATCGAATAAAAATTAGTATCGTTTCTTTATAATTATGATGCAATTATATAAAACAAATTTGTACTATGTACTTTCTTTATAATATGTATGCATGTATGTAGATACACACACATATCCGATCCAAATATAATTCAATCATTTGTTTATTTCATAGCTTGGATACACCAAAAGGTAAGGGACTAGACATTTGGATTCTGCTATCATTTTCGAGGTATAAAAACTCTTCCAATTCATTGTTTTCTAACATTAACCAATATTAGTCATCTTAATCATCTTAATCACTTGATTTTAATCATTTTGTAAGATTTTTTATTTTATTTTCATCGATTGTGCTTGCATACAAGTTATTTACAAGTAATCTTTATTTTGTTGATTGATACAAGTTGAATATGCTTTGATGCTAAAATTTTCCCCCATTTTTAAATATTTTCCCCTTGATGTTCTAATTAAGCATTTTATTTAAATTATTAATCTGGTGAGCTTGGTTGATTATAAATTTTCAATTAAATGTCTCAACTATACATATCGGTTTAACAAGGCTTTATATTAATATATATATATATATATACTGTTTAATCATTATGAAACGAAGTTGGTTGTTTGATAAAATAACAGAGATTTAATTGATGTATAAAATTAAATATTTTTGCTTTATGAATTTAATTATTTGGATTTGAACCTATTAACAAAAACTGTTCTTCTACTTATGTATTTTAGGTTCTTGCTATCGTCCTTCTTTTGCATACGTGTTGGTACAAGTGCTTGACAAATTTTCTCATTACAGGTCAGTATTTTCTAACTTTTCAAAAAAACTGTGCATATCATTTATAACTAATTGATTAGCAAATATTATATCATTTCAAGATTTTCATTTATATAACTCTATTATCATATTTCTACATTTATTTTGCATTCTTAGAATTTAAATGTTATTAATAATGTGAAACATTACTTATATATATATATATATGTTTTTTTTTTCTAGATATCAACCTGTTTTTGGGAAATTGAAATCTTCGTTGATAATGTCGAAGAGAACTAGAAATACCACGAGAAAACAAATCATGCAAGAACCTCATAATCTCATCATTTCAAATGATATACAAGTCCCAAATAAAAATGTTTCTCATATTAATAATGAATATCCAAGCGAGAAAATTCCCATCAACAGTGATCAAAACATTTCTCAAGCTGATAAAAAAAGACAAAAATGTGTTGAAAGTACATCATCTATCAATGTGAATACAGTTGAAACAACACTAGATGAAATTCAATTTCATCGTTTTAATCAAATAAATAAAGGTCAAGCAATCTTTCAAAGAAATAGGCAAGGTGGGTGTTTCCCTTTGCTTCAAAATTTTCTTCAAAACTTGAACTACATTGTGCTATTACTAATAACCTACATTTATGTTTTCTATTCTCTCCATTCTATACCTCTATAGGAATAATCCAAGAATATGCTGATTTTGGAGAGAAGAACCATAAGTGCATTTATTGTGGTGCACTTTTTTGGTTACAAGAATCCATTAAACAAAGATCAAAAAACAATGAGCCTCTCTTTACTCTTTGTTGCCAACAAGGAAAAATTAAACTTCAAAGTCCAAAACCAACACCCTTTTTTTTAGAAAATTTGCTGGATCCTAAAAAAGGGAGAAAAAGTGTATTATTCAGAAAAAATATCAGGGTTTACAATTCTATGTTTGCATTTACTTCAATGGGAACCAAAATTGATAAATCAATTAACAATGGATCAAGCCCTTATGTTTTTAAAATTAGTGGTCAAGTTCATCATTTAATGGGTTCTTTATTACCTCTTGATGGTCAATGTCCTAAATTTGCCCAACTTTATATATATGATACCCATAATGAGGTTTTGAATCGGCTTGATGCAGTTAATTGTAATCAAAAAAATGAAAAACTAGATCAAAACATTGTGGAAGGTTTAATCCAAATGTTTGATCAAACAAATGAATTGGTTAAACTTTTTCGAACAATTAGAGATAGATTTGAAAAAGGTTCTCTTCCTCCTCTAAAGATCACATTGTTAGGCAGGCAATCCAATGATAGCAAACAATATGAACAACCAACATGTGATGAAATTGGTGGTTTAATAGTAGGAGATATAGGCCTTTTTGATTCAAATAGAGATATTATAATAGAATTTAAAAGTGGAGAGTTAAAACGCGTAACAAAATTAAATCCAAAATACATGTCTTTACAATATCCTCTTCTTTTTCCTATTGGTGAAGATGGGTATACACCTGACTTAAAATGCCATTGTACAAACTATGAATCTAAACGAAAAAGAATTTCTATGAGAGCTTTTATAGCTTATCAAATACAAGAAAGAGTGTTTCAATTCGATACATTATTAAAAGGTGGAAGATTGTTCCAACAATTTTTAGTAGACGCTTATGCAACACTTGAAGAAGATCGATTAGATTATATTAGGAAAAATAAAAAAAAATTAAGAAGTGAGGTCTATAAAGGCATTTATGATGCAATTTCAAAGGGTGATAATGATGCTAATAACGTAGGTCAAAGAGTAATATTACCTAGCTCATATACTGGAAGTGCTAGATACATGCTTAACAATTATCAAGATGCTATGGCAATTTGTAGACAATATGGAAATCCTGATTTATTTATAACTTTCACCTGCAATGTTAAATGGCCTGAAATTGTAAGAGAGTTTAACGCAAAACCTGGATACAAACCAGAAGATCGGCCTGATATAGTTTCAAGATTATTTAAAATAAAACTTGATGATATGATTAATTATATCAAATGAGGAGAACCTTTTGGAGAAATCGAAGCAGGTATATTTTAAAAACACACCATTTATACTACTCTCCATTTTTATCATTTTATTAAATAATAAAACTAAGAATTTTTTTCCCTTTTTTTGCCCACTCAACACAGATGTTTGTACTGTCGAATTCCAAAAAAGAGGATTGCCACATGCTCACATGTTGATCTGGTTAAAACAAAATTATAAATGTTATTCAGCAGTTGATATAGATTCTATCATTTATGCTGAATTACCGGACAAAACTGTAAATTATGATCTTTATGATATTGTGGCTCAATTTATGATCCATGGTCCATGTGGACAAATAAATCCTCATTCTCCATGTATGCGAGAAGGAAAATGTTCTAAATCTTTTCCCAAACAATATAAAAGCGAAACAATTTTTGAAACAAATGGTTACCCTGTATACAAACGCCGTGACGATCCAACAAAATTTGTGATAAAAAATGGAATGCAAATTGATAATAGTTTTGTAGTACCTTACAATTCTAAATTACTACAGAGATATAATGCTCATATAAATGTTGAATCCTGTTGTCAATCAATGCTTATAAAATATCTTTTCAAATATATAAACAAAGGTTCAGATAGAGCTAGAGTAGTTTTCCAAGAGAACCAACAAGATGAAATACTTGCCTATCTAAATTGTAGATACATATCTCCATATGAAGCTGTTTGGAGATTGTTTCAATATCCTATTCATTTTAGAAAACCCTCAGTTGAACGATTACCAATACATTTACCTTTAGAACAAAATATTATTTTCAATGGTGATCAATCGCTTCAATCAATTGTTAACCGAAAAAATGTTGAATCTACAATGTTAACAAGTTGGTTTGAAGCTAATAAAACTTTTCATGAAGCACGAACATTAACGTATGCAGAATTTCCTTCAAAATTTGTGTGGGATTCTCGCACTAAGATGTGGAAACCTAGAAAAAAAAAAAAAAGGATCCCTTGGTAGAATAGCTTATGTACATCCTGCATCTGGTGAATTATATTATTTAAGAATGCTTTTGAATTTGCAAAAAGGGGCTTTTCACTTTAATGACCTAAAAACTGTTAATGGTATTATAGAACCATCATACCAAGCTGCATGTAAATCCCTAGGTTTGTTAGGAGATGATAAAGAATGGATTGAAGCCTTAGCAAATGCTGTCAACACAGCCACATGTCCTCAATTAAGGCAATTATTTGTCACAATCATTTTATTTTGTGATGTAGGAAATCCTCAAATCCTTTTTAACACTTATTGGCAAAATATGTCTGAAGACATTTTATACAAATTACGACAAACTTTCGAAATGCCAAATCTAATTGTATCAGAATCTGAATTAAAAAAATTCTCTTTTATTTGAATTAGAACAGCTTTTCAATGTATCTTCTAGCTCTTTAAAAGAGCATCACCTTCCTATGCCTGATGAATATAAAATGTTAGAACTTAGAAATAAATTGCTTAGAGAAGAATTAAATTATGATTATAATAATTTAGAAAAAGAACATTCCATTTTAGTTACACAACTTAACAAAGATCAAAAAGATGTATATGATTGTGTTGTAAAAACTGTTGAAGAAAAAATGCCATGTCTTTTTTTTGTCCACGGTCATGGAGGAACAGGGAAAACTTTTTTGTGGCATACCATAATAAGTAAAATTCGATCCCAAGGAAATATTGTTTTAGCTGTTGCTTCATCAGGAATAGCATCATTATTATTACCAGGTGGTAGAACAGCTCACTCTAGATTTAAAATTCCCTTAATTATTAACAATTGCTCAACATGTCAAATAAAAAAAGGAACTCATCTTGCCAAATTAATTGAAAAAGCTGCTTTAATTGTTTGGGACGAAGCTCCTATGAATCACAAACATTGCTTTGAAGCATTAGATAAATCACTTTCAGATATTTTATCACATTTAAATCCTTTAGATAACAATGTTCCATTTGGTGGAAAACCTTTATTATTAGGTGGTGACTTCAGACAAATATTACCAGTTATTCCAGGAGGAACAAGAGAAGAAATAATAGATGCCTCTCTCAATAGTTCTTATTTATGGCCTTTTTTTAAAATATTCCATTTAAAAGAAAATATGAGACTCTCGAAAAATGGATTAAACATTGAAGAAAAACAAAAAATAAATGATTTTGCTACATGGATTTTGCGCATCGGTAATGGTCAAATTATTGATATAGATGATCCAAATGATAAAGATGCATCTTGGATCAAAATTCCTCAAGATTTGCTTATACATTCATACACACATCCTATTCATTCCATTTTTTTAGCAACATACCCAAATTTTGAAAGAAATTTCAACAATTTTACTTATTTAAGAGAACGAGCTATTGTAACACCTCGAAACACAACTGTAACTGAAATAAATAACTATGCAATTGATTTGTTACCTGGACAAGAACGCATTTATTTAAGCTCAGATTCTTTATGCTCATCATCTGAAAATTCTGAAAATCTTACTATTCTATATCCTACAGAATTTTTAAACAAACTTGAATTCAATGGTTTACCTTCATACTATTTAGCTTTAAAAATAGGAATGCCCATCATGCTATTGAGAAACTTAAATCAATCCTCAGGTTTATGTAATGGAACACGATTAGTTATTACACAATTGTATGATAAAATTATCGAAGCAAAAATACTTGCTAGTAGTAATATTGGTCACAAAGTTTTCATACCTCGAATAAGCCTTACAGCAACTGAAAACAAATGGCCTTTCATTTTTAAAAGGTGTCAATTCCCAATTAGACCATGTTATGCAATGACAATAAATAAAAGTCAAGGCCAATCATTAAAACAAGTTGGACTATATCTTTCTCAACCTGTATTCACTCATGGACAACTTTATGTTGCATTATCCAGGGTTACATCAAGACAAGGTCTTAAAATCTTAATAGAAAATAATCAAGAAGTACCAAATAATTACACTAAAAACATAGTGTATAAAGATGTTCTTCAAAATTTATAATGAAGTTCCAATTTTGATGTATCCATAATTAAATATTTGTATATTTTTCCTCATGCCTTTTAATAAATATATACATGCATTTTTATACTAACAAAAAATATATTTTATTTACAGGTTTAAAACACAATGAGTTTCACTTATATCCGTGATTTACAACCGTTCCAATTTAACAAGAAACTCAAAGTGCGTATTTGCAGAATGTGGCGACCAAAACTTATTGGATCTACTGATCAATTTGGAGGCCTTCAATGTATCTTGGTTGACCAAAAGGTAAGAAAATCTCTTTTCTATGTTATTTCAATTTAATTATAATAACACCACTTAAAGACACCCTTTGTTTAATATCTGTTTCTATTGAGCTCCCTTAATTTTTAGTAGATATTAGCGTGTCAGTGTGTGTTCTTCCTATTATTAATATTGCACCCATTTTCCTAGGAGGCCATAACCATATAAAGTAAGTATAAATTTAGTCCAAATACTTTTATAGAGGATCTAAATAATTAAGAATATTGCAGTAAACTATGTTATCTATAGGCTTTGTTAGATCTACATTCATTATATATAATCTACTTACTTTTTTATTTTAATTTTTTTTTAAAATGAATGTATTATCATATATTTGTATTTCCTTCCTTTTAAATATAATTTCCCCTTATTAATTTTCCTCTTCCTCTTTTTTCAATTATGTAGACAGATGCAATACAAGCTAGCGTCAAAGAGATCGACTATGATTTTGTAGCGACGAAAATAAAAGCTGGTTCCATTTATGAAATAACACATTTCCACACTGGTCGCAACAAACCATCTCACAAAATTGTACCACACGTTGCACAATTGTTCTTTAATGCAAGAACAACTTTCAAAGAACTGCCAACCATTCAGCCACACATTCCACGACATCGATTTTATTTGGTTGATTATACTCAATTGTCCACTCGGATTGACAAAATTGACATCCTAACAGGTAATACTTTATATATTATTAAAAACTATGCATATATATACAATAAGTATTTCTCCAAAAAAATTTCACATTTTAATACCCTCATAATATTTTCTTTATCATATTGCAAGATGTTTTTGGACACATTACTGCAATACAACCATTGGAACAAAAAATGGTGGGCAATGAAAGGCTTGAGGATAAATGTGAAGTCTGCATCGAAAATATCAGGTACAAATATTCAAAAAATATTTATAATTCAAATTCTAAACTATTATATCTCTTTCTAAATATTTTTTCCCCTACATCTAATTATTCAGGAAAGAAAATGTTAGAATAACCCTGTGGGGAAATACTGCAAAAACTTTTGATTCCCAAGCTTTACAACAATTGACATCACCAATATTCGCAGCTTTTACAAGCCTGAAAGTTAAACAATTTCAAGGTATCCAGTTTATTTTCACTTTCCCCACTTTTTTATACTTCATTTCAAATAAAAACAAATCTAATTCATTATTTATCAATATGTAGGGAAAATTGTTCTAAACAGTAGTGTCTCCACATTAATTTTTATCAATCCAGATATACAAGAATTGGCGGCCTACAAAACGATGTATGAATTGTTATCACTTTTATTCTAACATATACCTTTGTTTCCCCATTTACCTAAATTAACACCTCTTTTTTATTATATAAAAATAACAATACCCACAGCTTTAATGACTCCACACATGCTATTAAAATGATGCCTTCTTCCGCCGCTCAACTAATGACACCTCAACATTTAGAAGCTGCTAAAAAGCTATCTGTCCAAGAGTTAAATGTTCTTGATCCAGAGACACATAAGGTAAATACACTAACTTCTTTCTTTAATCACTTTATTATTCATATTTTAATATACAATTTCACAAATTATTCAAACTAATTTTCACTTTATTATTCTCTTATCACTATATATTTTATAATTTTTTTGCTATATTAATATATATTTTTTAAATATGTTTTAGGACACTCATTTTATGCAGAGCAGCTATTACGCGTTTTGATACGCGTAATGGTTGGTGGTATAAAGCATGTCCATCTTGCTTTAAACAACTTAGAACTGCTGTCCACCGTGATGAACTTTTGTGCCCAAAACACAATAATCAAATTCCTCTCCCTTGGTAATACAAATCTCAACAATTTGTTTCATTTTATTTTTCCATAATTTAAACACAATTATTATAAATTATTAAAACATTACATATATTTTACATACAGGTTCAAAGTGAGCTTGGTGCTTGAAGATTCAACTGATGAAACTAATGCTATCATAATTGGAAGACCAGCAGAACAACTGTTTAAAATTTCTTGCAATGAATTGGTTGTTCAAAGAGGTTTTACCGACCAACAACAATTACCAGATGTGATTCTGCAAACAAGAGGACAAGTTAAAATTTTCCAACTTCGATTTGGAAGCATGAGAAGTGATTTCAACAGAAATGATCTACTCATTCAAGCAATCTTCGATGACACAATGCCACTTATTGAACCAACACCGCAATCATCTGACAAAAGTTTGGCTGCACATGATACAGAAAACATTGGCGCCCAAATGGTTCCACCCATTACCCCACTTCTCTCAAAGCAAATTCCAAGTGCATCTTCCACAAGCTCAGCTGATGCTTCTATAACAGAAGTTACCCCAATTTCAAAAAAAAGATACAGAGACGCTGTCAAAAGAGCTCTATTCACCTTTCGTCCATCAAAAAAAGCAAAAAGGTTAGAATTGATATAATAATTAACTCCTTTATATCAATATTTACACATATTCTAACATTTACCAATATATTTCTTTCTTTTTCATTTAGCATTTCTTTAAGTCATGTTCAAACCGAAACCGAATCTGAAAAAATGGTCACAACAAAAAGCATGGAGGAAATTGTATCAGATTCTGATTTACCAATCACTGGCTTAAAGAAAAAATCAAGCATGGAGAATTTGCCAACCAGCACTTCTACCCCAAAAATAGAGTTTGTATTCTCTAATTCACTCATCTCATTTAAATACATATTACATCCATAATATTCAATTATTCATACCGTCTGTCATGTTCTGATTGATGCTTTGTTTTAATATATTATAAGATTCTCTCTACTTATTATATAGGTCAAAAAACCAACCACTATTGGATTAACAATAAATCAAATTTTTGCATGCTGAATGTTTGGAAATACTATTAAATTGTCATATTTACAGGTAAATTTTTTGGAAAAATGTCCATTTTTCAGGGTAGGTTCTGCCCGTTTTTTAACATAAATGTCAAGCCCTTAAATAATTTTTGCTCTAAATAACAGCAAAAAAGTCATATATTCCTAATACATAAGAGAATTAAAAACCTAAACATTATATTTACATCCTTTTTTCCAATTTTTCTTCAATATATTCAACCATAATTATTTTGCCTCTCTTCAACTTTTCCTTTAGATAAACACAAAATTAAAATTATGTTTACTTTGTATTACTTCAATTAGAAAACCATCTACAACTTGCTCATTAGTTCTCTTAATTTTGTAACTTTGTATTTCCTAGATTGAAAAACTATTTATAACTTTCTTATTAAATCAATAAATTATATTATTCCTGTTTATACATAATTAAATGTTTATGATTATTGTCCTAACTCAATTTCCCCCATTCATCAATATTAACATTTACTATTTTCTCACTTTTTTTTATAACAGGATCAAGACCTCCATCAAAGAGAAGAAAAATCATGAAGAAAGTGCAAAACAAAGCTCGCCCAATTAAATAGCATGCTGTACAAAACTATCCAACTTTTGCTATTTTGTGCCTACTTCCTACTATAAACATCTCAATGTATATACAAACAAGTGTAGTATTTTAACATAACAAGTAGGTTGTAAAATATGTTATTACATGCTTTTTTGCAACTTACACTCCTTTAGTTAAACATAATGTTATAAATTAAATCTCATTGTATATATAAACAATCTAACTTTGTCTACACAATTTCAAAACCGCAGCATCGCGCGGGCTTTGCTGCTAGTTACATCGAAACACCAAACCAAACACCTAACTCAACAGTAAGCGCGCTCATCTCTCTCGTCCTCTCCTGCCGCAAAATCACAGCGCAGGTGACGAGCCCCAGCAGCTCCTCAATCATAGCCATGGCCTCCTCCTCCAAGCAAGAGTTTGTCGCCCAGTACCGGGCCAAGTTCAACCGCTTCCCTCGCTCCCAGACCTTCTAGGACGCCAAGGTCGCCTCTCGTGTCGGCGAGAAGCTCGGCCTCCGTCTCCAGGAGATCGGCTTCACCAGCGTGGAGATCGACGTCAGCGAAGAGCTCTCAAGGCCCGTCCACCACCGCATCAGGGTCTTGCCGCTCTTTGATTCCATTAAACGAGCCGGCGTCGTCGTCAATAGGGCCGACGAGCTTGGAATCGCTCCGCCTAGCTAGGGTTCGATTTGATCGATCCAAATCAACGATGAAGATACACAAGTGTAGTTGGTTTCGGTGTGATTGAGATACGCGGGAAGAGTGATACAGTTTTGATTCTTGTACGACTTATAAAAATGAAATTAAAATTTTGCTCACAAATTTTTTGGATGTAATATTGGAATCAGAATTTTGTACCCTTACAAGTGTATTTATTATAAGGATGGCAATGGTGTTAAGTATTTTTCCCCATTCTCGCATGTTCAAATTGGGTATTTTCCATCCCCGCCTTTTTTATTATGAATACAAAACTACTTTGTTGAACGATAAAAAAACACTATGAGAACAACATTTATATCAATTCAATATTAATTAACTGAAAATCTAGACTATTAAAAAAAAGCTAATACAAATCAAAACTACATGTTCAAGACGAGATCATCATTATAGAGGTAGTTCCACCATCACACGTCCTAATAATATTTTTAAGGTGTTGTTAAACGAACCCTAAAATTAACTAAAGACACTCTATCACCAAACTAGTTATTGAAATACTAATTTACCCTAATATCAAAATGACCAAAAAGACTAAATAAACAGAAAAGTTAACATTAAGAAAAAAAAAATTAGGACTTAAAATACAATCCTCGATCACCCTAGCAACGCACCCATCCTCACTGCCCCAAAACCTAAGCGAACAAGTCACACCCAGTCTCTGTTAGTAGTATATCCTTAAAGCCAACTAATTATGTGATAATTAATGTTAAGGACATCTTTTGTAATAACTTATCAAGTTATTCATGGGCAAGACAAGTTGTTTTCAAATCATGATTGTTCTATATGGAGAAATGTAAAACTACTATAGTCTTATGAATATGAAAGTGGACATGAGAACTATGTAATGAGATCGCATACATTAAGACTTATTATGGTCCCAATCCTAAAATGTTCCTGATCTTCAGCCAAGACCAGTGCACACAATATCTTCTATAAATGTAGAGAATGACGAGGTCTTAAGTCATTAGATGTGGTGACACCAAGATTTGTATATAGGTGCTTGTAGGGGAATAAGTATACTGAATGAGATCAAATACATGAAATCTAGAATGGAAGTCTTTACTCACATGTCAAACTAAAACTCATATATTGTAATGATGCAAACTAAATCCTTAGAGCTGAGATATCATAGATGTCTTGTGGCTATATTGTTTGTCTTTGAGGACACTATATAGTTGTATTGTTGAAGACATAACCAAAAATGTGTTTATTAGGACTCTCAATAAAGTCATTGAGGCAAATGAATGTAAAAACAAGGAATCTCTATTATCAGTAAAGAGACATAATGCTCCAAGGATATGACGGATCAAATCTCTAAGCAGAGTAGTAGACAAAATTTGAAAGAAGAAGTCTTCAAATCTTGTCGGGATAATCATATAAAGGAATGATTCAAATTAGGATATTTTACATTATATTTCACTATCTAATAATGTGAATAAGGAGTATTGTAAAAGAGAAGGATTCAATTGCACAGTCATTCCAATTTGAATAGGTTCTTCTATATCCTATTTAGCTCAGATAATCATGACATGTTGCTAGGCGTTAACAATGGTTTGGGGAAGTTCTTAAAGGTTCAATCATAGTTGACATTCACCAATAGGAAGAATTAAATGGTGAGATTTAATTCACAAGTCAACTCAGAGAAATTGAGTCAACCTACTACCATGCTAAAAGGAAACTACGGATCGCACACCGAGAAATGTGATTAGAGGAACAAATGAAGAGAAGAATAAACTTGAGAAACAAATGAAGAGGATAAGACGTTGAAAGTCAACGGTCAAAGTGAAAAGTCAACATGTTGACCAAAACGGTTGACCAATTCAAACTATTCGGACTAAGGATATGACTTAATGGTTAAGTTACAAATCACAATTAAAATATTAATTGTGAAGTTAGTTTGACGGTTGGACTCAATTTGAGCTTTAAAGGCATTTTGAGCCAAATGGCAAAATACCCAAGTAC
This sequence comes from Prunus dulcis, assembly GCF_902201215.1. NCBI lineage: Eukaryota > Viridiplantae > Streptophyta > Magnoliopsida > Rosales > Rosaceae > Prunus > Prunus dulcis. The sequence goes on along the minus strand of NW_023010006.1, from coordinate 55,952 downwards.
CCATTGGGCCTAGGAACATATGTTGTATGACAACACAAGTTAAATGAGCCCAAGAAACACCATGGCCGAAACTCCCTATTGGGAATTTCTCATCTTTTTGTTGGCTTTGTAAGCCACATTTTGAAATTTCAAGTTAGTGTTTTTGGCTTCCAAACCATGAAGTGTTGATGTGTAGGTGAGACATCCTCTCTCTCATATTTTTAGTAAAAAATTGGACCAATCAAGAGGTAGTCTAGCATCTAAGGCCTCTTGGTTGATATTATCTCCATCTCTTGTCGATTTTGGTGTGATGAACTAGAGGGCTTCTACTTTAGAACCTCTTTGTTGAAAAATCTACATTCTAAGAGGAGATTGAATTACAAAACACTTTGGGTACCTATGGTGGTTTAAAACACAAGTCTTTCATGGAAAATTACAAAACTATTTCTCATCCAATCCTTAAATCCTGTTGCCAATTTCTTATATACTTTCCAAGCCATTCTCATTTAATCATAAACAAAATTTTATAAAAGTATTTGAACTCAAACTTTATACTTAGAAAGCGAAAGCCATACATAATTCTTTAACTTAACTCCATCATGAAAAATCCTTCAAAATCGTTCTCAAACTAAAATTCAAATATGCATAAAATACTATTTAGAAAATTGGAAATCATAAATTGTCAATTCCATAAGCAAAACAATTAATAACCTAAGTTCAAGAACTTCTTAAAACTTTTTAGAAAACAAATGTCCATTTACTGTGCGTCCGAGCTAGCTTGACCCTTCGGGGGTCCTTCTTGCGGGTTCAACAAAGCTCGAATACCTATTTAAGCGATTAAAATATTGAATTAATAAAATAGCTCAACCACAAATACTTAATCAAAACCTTAACCCCACCCCCAGCCTTAAAAGTGCGTGTACGTAACTTAAGAAGGTTCCTAGGCCCATTTTCAACATTTTCTGAAAGGTGGAATGGTCTAAAAAGAACCCAGGTTAAATAAGCGATTACATTCTCATATTGGTCATTCCGGTCCCCGTGGGGGGTCCACGACCTCTGATTAATAATCCGAGAGTTCCTATAGGTTCAACACAATTTACTAAACATGCCTTGCAAGTTTGGTCCGAATCAAACGGTCGGATCACTTGCGATCACACGATCGGACGATTACCATTTACCCCAACTTTGAATTATTGAATCGGAGTATCCGGGATTCCGATTCTCGATCCGCGAATTTTTGCACGATTCTAGAGGTGTCTATATTAACATATTTGAAAATGAAATTGATCCAATAGTCCAAACATATTGAATCCGGATAACGCCTAATATGTGATATCCGATCGACAGTCAAATAGTAACCAAAATGAAATCCGAATATACCATCGTGCTTGGGACGAAGTGGGGATCATTTTAGGGCCAAAACCCAACCTTGACACCTTGCCACCTCCGGTGAGTGTGTAGAGAAATTTTTTGGCAATCGGAAAATTCCAAACCGCCGGCCAATATTCATACTTACAGATCAAGCACATCAAGGGGAGTAACTTTATACCTTTGCTCAAACATGAATTCCACCTTTAAAGCCCTCGAACGAACGATTTCCTCGTTTGAAAAACCTAGAAAGTTCTTGGTTTGGATTCATCAATTCTACTTGAAATTGGGTCGGGTCTTTGAGGGAAATTATAGAGCAAAAGGTAGGGGAGTGTTTTAGAATTAATTTGGTGGTTGGTGGTGGCCGGAGTTGCCCAGAAATGGTGTCGGTGCTCACGGTTTGAAACAACCTATTTTTGGGCTTCACTTTGGCACGATTTTTGGGTTTAATTCCTTGGATATATGGGGGTGGAATTGGTATGGATGTGAAGAGGAGAGAGAGATGAAGAGTTTGCAAGTTGTGGCACTACTTTTGGTGGTCGGACGGCTAAGATATTCTGTCTGAAGTTTGCTATTCGTGGAGGAGAAGAGAGAGGCTAAATCGGGGAGAGAGAGAGAGAGATCTGTTGGGTTTTTAAAAAATAGACTTCGAAATATTTACAGTTATGTCATTGGGCTTTCGTAGATCATAACTTCTTCGTTATAACTCCGATTTGAGCCTATTACGTGTCTACGGACTCATCTCGACGTGCTCTATGCAACGATAGTACTGAAAAATCCCTAGATTCTTTTCTGAACAAAAAGTCAACTTTTAAACAATTAAACTATTCCCGAGTTAAAATTGTCTTTTATTTGAATAAATTAATAATTAAATATTAATTTAGGATCTGGTTATTATAGAGTGAGATAAAGATGCAACCTAAATTACAGAATAAGATATCAACAACCTAAATTATTTGACGGCATACAAATCAACAAATCAACAACCAAAATACAAAATAAGTTGCCAAAAATCCAAGAAATCCATATCAGAAAAATGCAGAAATGGAGTTGAGCAACCAATGCTATAACATGCAAATTCGTGGCCAATACATCTTATAAAATAAATAGGAAATCGACAGACATGATAATCGAATCCCATGAATTCCTTTTCGAGAAGTGATGGAGTTGGTTGTTTTTGATAGCCTAAGGAAAAATAAAAAAATAGAGTTCCAAAATCATAAGATTTTGGAGATAAAATAAATATTATTCGTTAAATCTGAGGGTTGAAGAAGATGAAATCAAGAAAAGGGTATGCCAGATGTTAAAGATCTTGAATATTTTGCTGACCTATCACTAGTTGGGTTTTTTTATTTATTGTCATATGATAAAACAAAAAGATTCATTTGTAGTTAGCACAGAGAAAATGGTTGGAGAGAGAAAGGAAGAAGAAGATGGAGATAGACAGGTGTGGGGCTCTTTCTTTTCGGCAACTACCACGGGTCTGGGCTGTCGTAAATAGTAAAATGGATGAAATTACCCCTTGAGCCTGAGTTCGAAGATCAAGCCCCAAAAATGCTTCGAAAGGACAGAGATGCCTTAAGAAACACCTTGGTTACCATTACCAACAAAAATAACAACAGCTTACAGATGGATTTTCTAGCTTGGCATGAGAGGCTTGTGGCATGGAAGCAAAATTGGCATGAGTTTAGCATTGAAGAGAAAGCTATGCGTTCTTGGGGAAAAAAAGATGAATAGAGTACGAATTTGCTGGGTTTTGCAGGTGAGAGAGGAAGCTTGCTCTCTGGATGTGGTTGTTATGAAGAAGTAGTGGGTGTGCTGGGTAGTTTCCGGCAACTCGACGAAAACTCTTTCAAGCTTTGGAAAAGTTTACCAAAAGAGAAAATGGGAAGAGATAGAAGGATGTGGCTCGAAATTGCAGAGGTTTCAGAGGTGAGAGATAAGGTTTGCTCTCCTTATGTATGTTGTGATGATGGGTAGGAAATGCCTCTTTTTATAGGCACTGGAAGCTATCATTTTCCAAGAAACCCTAATGGTTTCTATCCAATTTGGCCAAGTCTTTCCCTTCCTTTCTCCCCTCATCCCTTCAATCATCCTATTTTGGTGAAATCCACTCTGCCTATTTGCACAAAATTAGGGATTTTTAGGAGCTCAATGTTCTTTCCCGCAACTGCCTCAGTGGAGAACCTACATTTTCAGCCATCTTTCTTCCTTCTTTTCTCCCCTCTTCTATGGCTAGATCTGATGGAAGAAAAAAATGGGTATGCACACTGGTTTGAAGGGTGTTTTGTTCAAGTATCCCTTGTTTTTTTAAATGTTTTTGCTTGAAACTTGTTCCCTCCCATGTGCTGGAGCCTCCCAGCAGCTCTGCAAAGTAGACCTCCAGACTTCCCTTCGTGGCTTTTTGTTCTCCAACCAAGTGCTGGGGCTTTTGCAGCTCCTTATTGTAATTGTATGGGCCTTCTAAGACAACAAGTTGATTTATCAAACAATTGGGCTAACTTCATCAAGTATTGGACTAGTTTGGTTGAAGTGATGGGCTATTTTGGTTGGAATGATGGGCTACTTTCTCTTTTGTGCTCAGCCACATGTTTAGGCCTAAGAAATGAGTTTGAGTTCCGAGGCTCCCAAGCAACCCTTGGACTTCCATTTCTCGGCCCATCAATGGGCCTCATGTCAACTTATTACCATCCATACCACAACCCACTGAAGCAAGCCCCGGGCATTTGCGTGGCTTAGGCCCACTTAAGCTTGTAGCGTGGCGTGTTGCTTATTTGCTTGGCATGGCACGTGTGCAAGCGTATATGATGAACTCTTGCATACCCAAATTGGGTTTCTTTCCAAGTTAGGTATCGTACTGGGCCAGGAAGTTATTCGGGCCTAACCGTGGATTTTTTGGGCCTCAACAACATATTGAAGATGAGATGTGCAGTGCGGGTAGGAACGGAGAGGGAAAATAGAGGAAAAAGAGGAGATGTCTGATGGTTCTTAGTTAGGTATAAGGGTTTTGTTTTACCCGTTTATATGTGAAACCTATTAAAACCATGTTTTAACCTCAATCATCCAATCTAATCCAATGATGTTCTCATATAAAATTCTCATTTAGTGTTCTCACTGGATAACTGCCCAACAAGACTCATGACATCAGAATGAACAGCAGTTCAGTCCCAGAAGTGAACTGAATTGAAGTTTAAAAAGCCCAATTAGTCATGTATTTGTGCTGTTTTCACACGAACAAATGCACAAACTAAACCTAACCTGCCAGTCGCACAAAAGCGTCACAAGAACGGGTTTGATATGTGATAGCCGCCCCATTTCTTTATTTCTTACCTCTGGTCTCTCTGTCTCCGGGAGCACAGATGTTGAAAGTTTTGGAGATTGAAGACGAACAGCAGCCGCGATCTGCAGGTGTGGAGAGATGCTGCTTCCGGAATTGTTGTTTTACGACCGGGATCGAGAGAGATTGTGCGGTGTGCTTGTTTGAATCTCCGTCTGTCTATCTTCTTGATGTTTTCGAGGGGAAGTCTTTGAAGATTGAAGATAAACAGCCGCCGCCATCTGCAGGTGTGGAGAGACGTTGCTTCCTGAATTGTTATTTTACGACCAGTATCGGGAGAGATTATGTACTTTGTTGGTTAGAATCTCTCTGTCTATCTTCTTGATGTTTTCTAGGGAGCAGAGATGTCGAATTTTTGAAGGTGTGTAGAGACGCTGCGTCCGGAATTGTTATTTATCGATCGGGATCGATTGTGCGGTTGGTTTGTTGATTTGTTTGTTTGAATCCCTTTGTCTATCTTATTTTTGGAGATTAAGCCGATCTGCTGGTTTGGAGAGACGCTGCTTCCGGAATTGTTGATTTACGACCGGGATCAAAAAAGATTGTGCTGTTTGTTGGTATGAATCTCTCTGTCTATCTTGATGTTTTCGAGGGGAGCAGAGATGTCGAATTTTTGAAGGTGTGGGGAGACGCTGCTTTCGGAATTGATCTGCAGGATCGAGAGAGATCAATCTCTCTCTGTGATGTCAAATTTTTGGAGGTGTGGAGAGACGCTGCTTCCGGAATTCTTATTTTACGAGAGTGATTGTGCGGTTTGTTGGTTTGAATCTCTCTCTGTCTATCTTCTTGATGTTTGGAGCAGAGATGTTTGTTTGGTGGTGTGGAGAGACGCCGCTTCCGGAATTCTTATTTTACTGGATCGAGAGTTATTGTGCGGTTTGTTGGTTTGAATCTCTCTGTCTATCTTCTTGATGTTTTCGAGGGCCAGAGATGCGAATTTTTGGAGATTGAAGATAAACAGCCGCCTCGATCGGCAGGTGTGTAGAGACACTGCTTCCGGAATTGTTATTTTACCGAGATAGATTATGCGGTTTGTTGGTTTGAATCTCTCTGTCTATCTTCTCGAATTTTTGGATATTTGAGTTTGAAGATGGACAGCCGCCCCTGATCTGTAGGTGTCAAGAGACGCAAGTGCCGCCTAATTCATGAATAATGACTTCTGCCACCACCACAACAGCCGCATCACCACATCTGCCGCTGCAACCCCGGCCACAAAAGCCACCGCCACCCACCACCACCACTTGAGGATGAAACTTTAGGCTCTTACTGCACATAGCCACCCAAAGGCTGGCACACACCCCCATCTCTCCACTGTAAATCCCAATACCCACATTGTGGAAAAACACCAAAACCACCCACATTGTGAAAAAACACCAAACCCATCCAAACCTTCTCTCAACCGTAAATTCCAAGGCCCAAAACCTACCCAAAAATCCGTAGCCATATTCTACAAAAACACTAAACCCACCCAACAACCCATACTCACATTCTACAAAAACACTAAACTCACCTAGAAAACCCAATGCCCAAAACCCATACCCACATTCTACAAAAACACTAAACTAACCCAGAAAACCCAATGCCCTAAACCTGAATTTAATCAAAATGCCCAATGTCACGCTATTCACCTGGTTTGTTCTTATGCTCAATAAAATCTAATGTATATATATTTTTTTAATATCAACTATTCTTCGTAATTTATCATGATTTTGGGGTGTCATTTAGGATTGATGTGATTGAAAAAAAAGTTTTGAATTATTTTTTCTATATTTTTTTTGCCTGGTGCCAACGCCTTGATTATCGAAGGTTTTTGAAAAATGATTTTCCTCTGTTTTAATCAACTTTTTATATTTCTCGTCATAAATCTTTACTTTTCCCAAATCAAAATGACACACCTTACCCTTCATAAAAGAGCATTACTTGTTGCATTACACATTGGGTCTGCCCACACTATTCAGCGGCTATCTCCTCATTGACACTCTTCGGCGGCTATCTCCTCATTGGCACTCTTCGGCAGCTATCTCCTCATTGGCACTCTTCGGCGACTATCTCCTCATTGGCACTCTTCGGCAACTATCTCCTCATTGGCACTCTTCGGCAGCTATTGGCACTCTTCGGCAGCTATCTCCTCCTTGCCACTATTCAGCGGCTATCTCCTCATTGACACTCTTCGGCGGCTATCTCCTCATTGGCACTCTTCGGCAGCTATTGGCACTCTTCGGCAGCTATCTCTTCATTGCCACTCCTCGGCAGCTGTCTCCTCCCTGCCAATCTTCATTTCAACCCACTCTGTTAATCTGTAAGTTAAGGGTTTATGTTTGTGTTAACTTTGTCGTTTGGTTCCAAAAACAATCTTGTTTATGGGTTTATCAGTTTCTTGAAGATTTTTGCCAATCTGCTAGCATTCTTGAAAATTTGGAAATTTGGAAATCGACCAATCACTGTACTTTACCTATATTCCGACTCTGTTTTTTTGCCTTAAAGTTTATGGTTTTTCATTTGGTTTCAAAAATTATAGTTTCTTGAGGTTTGTATTTCCTAATATGTTAATCTGTAAGTTTAGGGTTGTTTACACCATAGTGAACCGAGCAGACCCAGCATCAAAGCGACTAGCACCAAGGCAGCCACGCCTTCTCCCCTGCCGAAGGAAGACACACTTCCGAGGTGCCAGACACCTGCCGAAGCTCCCAACTGCCAAACCTAATCTCCAGGACACGTGTCGCCACCACGACGACTTGCACAAAGTCCCACATTGAAACTTTGTGCAAACCTCCTACTTTCACCTCCCTATAAATAGGGAACAGTACCCAAGTAAAAAGGGTAACTACTTTCTCACTTTTACTGTTACTCTGCCAAAGTTACCACTTATAGCTGACTTAGGCATCGGAGAGCCTTCGGCCGGCACCACACCGGTGTCCGAAGCTTAACGATTGCTTCTACCATTTTGTCTTCTGCAGGTCTCCCACCAGCCTATTTCACCAAGGGCCTCAGCCCTCTTCCCTGCTGAAGACCCCACATATCTCATCACTAAGTTGGCCTCAATATTAGCCGGGCCATTTTGAGCATCAATAGTTTGGCGCCGTCTCTGGGAAATCGACACTAAAATCCCCTCTCTCTCTATCAGCCTAGCTGGCTCCTTCACCCATTAGGCCCCGTCGCCTCTTCTTCACCCCACACTCTGCTATGCCGACCGAGGATAGCCGAGATACCCAGCACCATACCCCCCGCGATGGTACTTCCCGAAGGAAATCTTCGGGAGATGCCAATCTCCAGGCAGACGTCGACCGCCTCCGCGACAGTATTACTAAAATGTCAGAGAAATACGAGCATCTTCATTGCCGGAATGCTGAGCTAGAGCATGACTATCGTGCTCTAAAGTGGAACTGGGAGAGGACTCACGCCCAGGATGCCCAACAAGACCTCACCCAGAATGTTGGGCATACTCAGCCAAACCAGCCAGTACATTACAGCCACAGTGCCCCGGCCCAATCTAGGCTCCGCAAGGGTAAAGATCGCCTTCATCCGAAGCTAACCCAGTCACGATTCTTTTGCATTCCTCCACCGAAGGACCGGCCCCATGAACCAGTCAGGATCTACCAAGATTGCAGGGACCGTATCTCGAACCGTCAACCAGGATTGATCCCTATCCCTGTTAACCTCGAAGACCCACGGGTGACATACCTGGGCCCTTCGCCAGGCCCTGTCCGCGTACCTGATGAGGAGGGTGTCGGGGACCCGGATAGTTGGGAATTTTATAATTCAGAGGCCCGGCTAACTTACCACACCGAGGCGCTGGAAGATTGGGAACATTCCCCAGCCCCTGTCTGCCCCGTCCCCAAGCCTTTAGCGCCCGAAACTCTTCCTCATGCCGACCCGGCCATGAGGCTACTCTTCAAAAAGGTCCGGCGTCTGGAGAGCGAACAACATCGCAACCATCAACCCCTCTAAGCAAAACCACGACCGAGGCCCTTTACTGAACGTATCCTCCACTACCACCAGGAGAAAGATATCCAGCCGCTCCGCATCGCTTTCGACACTGGCACGGAGGACCCTTTCACCCACATCCACTCCTTCCAGTCTGCCCTTGGATGCAAAGGCCTCACTGATGAAGGCATGTGCCTCCTCTTCCCTTCCACCCTCAGCGACGTGGCCCTAAATTGGTTCTATAGACTCTACCCCGGCACCATCAACTCATTCGACAGTCTCAAGCAGACGTTCCTGGATCATTTTATGATCCAGACTGATCGCCTATACTCTGCTGACAACTTGTATATGCTTCGGCAAGCTGAGGAAGAACCCCTTCGGGAATATGCAGCCCGGTTCAGTCACGAATACTCCTGCTGCCCGGATACTGACGATCGCGCTGCCTTCGGCGCTTTTAAGAGCGACCTCCGCGAGTCTAACTTTCTGCTACCTGGTTCATAGCAACCGTTGGAACACATATACAGAGCTAATGAAACAGGCAGCGGTCCATGCTAAGGCTGAATACTTCAATTCCAAGCGTGGCCCAGCCAACTTGGCGCGCAACACTTTCGCCGATCCTCCACCTGCTTTAGCACCCGCTTCAGCCCCACCTTAGCATTCTACCCCGCTCCAAGTACCCAGGGTAACCAACAACCAAAACGGAAGGATAGCTACCAGCATCCCTTCAGCAATAACAAATGTGGCAGACATGACAACCACCACCACTCTAGCGGAGGCAACGCTCCCAAGACTGGTGAACGGGCCCCACTTCCCCTCATTCCCAGGCCCAGGTTCGAGGTTTTTACTACCCTCAACACCACCTATGAGAACGTCCTGGTGCGTGAACCCCTATCATCCCCAAGCCACCCCCCCGGAGACCATCCAGCAAGCCTATGCCAAACACGAGGGTCTTCTGCCGCTTTCATCAATTCAGCGGCCATGACACCGAATCTTGTGTTGCGTTGCGCAACATAATTGAAGGGCTCATCCGTGAGGGAAAGCTGGACAACTATGTACACAACATACCACCCCCGCCTAACCCTCACAAACGACAGATCAACATGATCTCCACCATCAGTGGTGGTCCTACCCTGGCTGGCACCTCCAATAACTCCATCAAACATTATGTCAGCTCCACCTATGCTCATCAGGTCTTCAGCACCGAGCAGGGACGCTTGCCGAAGACACAAAGGTCGGGCTGGGCCCCTATTACCTTCTGCGAGGAGGAGGAGCGTGGTGTTATCCTCCCCCATGATGATCCACTCATTATCCGTGCTGACATTTCTAACTTCGACGTTGGGCGTGTCTGGGTGGACACTGGCAGCTCGGTAAGTGTGATGTTTGCTGACGCCTTCAATGAACTCCAGGTCCCGTCTCACCTACTCGACCGAAGCATCACACCTCTTGTGAGCTTCTCGGGTGATGTGGTCCAGCCCATTGGCAGCATTCATATCCCTATATCAATTGGAGCCGCACCCCAGTGGACGACGATCACTACCCCCTTCCTTATCGTTGATTGTCCCACAGCCTACAACGTTATCATCGGCCGCCCCGCCTTGGCCCAAATGAGGGCTTTTATTTCCACGCATATGCTGCTGCTAAAGTTCCCTACACCTAATGGCACAGGCACGGTGCGCGGCTACCAACTCGGCGCCCGAAGCTGCTATGCTTCAGCAGTCAAATCCACCAATCGCCAACATAGGAGTGAGGCCCTCGCAGTAACCAAGGCTCCCGCCCCTCCTCAAGCTCGCACAGAACGACCTGAGGACCCAAGAGAGGAGTCTATCACACAACAGGCCGAACCTGTGGAAGACCTAGAGCTGGTTACCCTTCATAACGACATCCCGGATCGACAAGTCCGGATCGGCACCTCCATCTCGCCAGAGCTTTGCTCTGACCTAGTCGCCTTCCTCCGCCTCAACTCCGAAGTCTTCGCATGGTCCTACAATGATATGCCTGGCATATCACCAAACATCATATCCCATAGGCTTAGCGTCAATCTTGCCGTCCGACCAGTCCGACAGAAGCGTCGCGCTTATGATCCCGAGCGCTATGAGGCCATGAGGGCGGAGGTGGCCATTAGGCCCTGTAATTTTTGGTTTTAAATGAACTACCTGCCTTTTTGCGTTCCAATATCCACAACAGTAGATTTGATGAATTATCTGCATCTTTTGTCATTGGGTTCTGTTCTTTTTCAAGTTTATGTTTGTGTTAACTTTGCCATTTGGTTCCAAAAACGAATCTTGTTTCTGGGTTTATCAGTTTCTTGAAGATTTTTGCCAATCTGCCAGCATTCTTGAAAATGTGGAAATTTGGAAATGGACCAATCACTGTACTTTACCTATATTCCGACTCTGTTTTTTTTCTTTAAAGTTTATGGTTTTTCATTTGGTTTCAAAAATTATAGTTTCTTGAGGTTTGTATTTCATAATCTATTAATCTGTAAGTTTAGCGTTTAGGCCCTGTAATTTTTGTTTTTAAATGAACTATCTGCCTTTTTGTGTTCCAATATCCACAACAGTAGATTTGATGAATTATCTGCATCTTTTGTCATTGGGTTCTGTTCTTTTTCAAGTTTATGTTTGTGTTAACTTTGCCATTTGGTTCCAAAAACGAATCTTGTTTCTGGGTTTATCAGTTTCTTGAAGATTTTTGCCAATCTGCCTACATTCTTGAAATTTTGGAAATTTGGAAATCGACCAATCACTGTACTTTACCTATATTCCGACTCTGTTTTTTTCCTTAAAGTTTATGGCTTTTCATTTCGTTTCAAAAATTATAGTTTCTTGAGGTTTGTATTTCCTAATCTGTTAATCTGTAAGTTTATTGTTTAGGCCCTGTAATTTTTGTTTTTAAATGAACTATCTGCATTTTTGCATTCCAATATCCACAACAGTAGATTTGATGAATTATCTGCATCTTTTGTCATTGGGTTCTGTTCTTTTTCAAGTTTATGTTTGTGTTAATTTTGCCATTTGGTTCCAAAAACGAAATCTTGTTTCTGGGTTTATCAATTTCTTGAAGATTTTTGCCAATCTGCCTGCATTCTTGAAAATGTCGAAATTTGGAAATCGACCAATCACTGTACTTTACCTATATTCCGACTCTGTTTTTTTCCTTAAAGTTTATGATTTTTCATTTGGTTTCAAAAATTATAGTTTCTTGAGGTTTGTATTTCCTAATCTGTTAATCTGTAAGTTTAGGGTTTAGGCCCTGTAATTTATGTTTTTAAATGAACTATCTGCCTTTTTGCGTTCCAATATCCACAACAGTAGATTTGATGAATTATCTGCATCTTTTGTCATTGGGTTCTGTTCTTTTTCAAGTTTATGTTTGTGTTAACTTTGCCATTTGGTTCCAAAAACGAATCTTGTTTCTGGGTTTATCTGTTTCTTGAAGATTTTTGTCAATCTGCCTTCATTCTTGAAAATGTCGAAATTTGGAAATCGACCCATCACTGTACTTTACCTATATTCCGACTCTGTTTTTTCCTCTTAAAGTTTATGGTTTTTCATTTGGTTTCAAAAATTATAGTTTCTTGAGGTTTGTATTTCCTAATCTGTTAATCTGTAAGTTTAGGGTTTAGGCCTTGTAATTTTTGTTTTTTTTACATGAACTATCGCCTTTTGTTTTCTAATATGCTGATTGATTTGATGAATTATCTGCATCTTTTTGTCATTGGGTTCTGTTCTTTTTTTTCAAGTTTATGTTTGTGTTAACCATTTGGTTCCAAAAACGAATCTTGTTTATGGGTTTATCGGTTTCTTGAAGATTTTTTTTGCCAATATCAAAGCATTCTTGAAAATGTGGAAATTTGAAATCGACCAATCCTGTACTTTACCTATATTCCGACTCTTTTTTTTTTCCTTAAAGTTTATGGTTTTTCATTTGGTTTCAAAAATTATAGTTTCTTGAGGTTTGTATTTCCTAATCTGTTAATGTAAGTTTAGGGTTTAGCCCTTGTAATTTTTGTTTTTAAATGAACTATCGCCTTTTTGCATTCCAATATCCACAACAGTAGATTTGATGAATTATCTGCATCTTTTGTCATTGGGTTCTGTTCTTTTTCAAGTTTATGTTTGTGTTAATTTTGCCATTTGGTTCCAAAAACGAAATCTTGTTTCTGGGTTTATCAATTTCTTGAAGATTTTTGCCAATCTGCCTGCATTCTTGAAAATGTCGAAATTTGGAAATCGACCAATCACTGTACTTTACCTATATTCCGACTCTGTTTTTTTCCTTAAAGTTTATGGTTTTTCATTTGGTTTCAAAAATTATAGTTTCTTGAGGTTTGTATTTCCTAATCTGTTAATCTGTAAGTTTAGGGTTTAGGCCCTGTAATTTTTGTTTTTAAATGAACTATCTGCCTTTTTGCGTTCCAATATCCACAACAGTAGATTTGATGAATTATCTGCATCTTTTGTCATTGGGTTCTGTTCTTTTTCAAGTTTATGTTTGTGTTAACTTTGCCATTTGGTTCCAAAAACGAATCTTGTTTCTGGGTTTATCTGTTTCTATAAGATTTTTGTCAATCTGCCTTCATTCTTGAAAATGTCGAAATTTGGAAATCGACCCATCACTGTACTTTACCTATATTCCGACTATGTTTTTTCCTCTTAAAGTTTATGGTTTTTCATTTTGTTTCAAAAATTATAGTTTCTTGAGGTTTGTATTTCCTAATCTGTTAATCTGTAAGTTTAGGGTTTAGGCCTTGTAATTTTTGTTTTTAAATGAACTATCTACCTTTTTGCGTTCTAATATCCACAACAGTAGATTTGATGAATTATCTGCATCTTTTGTCATTGGGTTCTGTGCGTTTTCAAGTTTATGTTTGTGTTAACTTTGTCATTTGGTTCTAAAAACGAATCTTGTTTATGGGTTTATCAGTTTCTTGAAGATTTTTGCCAATCTGCCGGCATTCTTGAAAATGTGGAAATTTGGAAATCGACCCATCACTGTACTTTACCTATATTCCGACTCTGTTTTTTTTCTTTAAAGTTTATGGTTTTTCATTTGGTTTAAAAAATTATAGTTTCTTGAGGATTTGTATTTCCTAATTTGTTGTGAAATGGATTTAAATTTGAGAAATTGGCTTCTTCTTTTTTTTTTTTTTTTTTGGCATTCTTATAGCTAGAAGAACAATAAATCTGATGAATTATCTTCATCATTTGTTATTGGGCCTTTGTCCTTTATGAAGTTTGTGGTTGGTTTAGCTTTGCCATTCTGTTTGGGGATTTGTTCCTTTTCACGTTTTAACTTTAAATTGTCATTTGGTACCAAAATTGATTCTTGTTGCCTGGGTTTATCAGTTTCCTGAGGATTTTTGTCAATCTGTATTATTTGGTTTAAAAAATTAATATTGTCGCTGAGTCTATCAGTTTCTCTAGTATTTTTGTAATCTGTCTGCATCATTGGTTTGTGTTTCCTAACATTGTTTTGTTATAAAATCTGTATAAAATTAATGAATTACCTGCATTTTTGCTTTCTAATATCCTCATGTTATCGAATTTTTCTCGTCAAGGTGTTTACAATTTCAATAATGCTAGGAACTATGTTGAACTATCTGCCCTTTTGGGTTCTAATACCCACAACAGTAGCTGTCAATCTGCTCCAGCCCTCTGGGTAAGTTACCGCTACTGCTGGGGAAAGAGAAGAAAGATTTGATGAATTATCTGCATCGTCTGTCATTGGGCTCTGTTCTATTTGAAGTTTATGTTTGTTTTAACTTTGTCATTTGGTTCCAAATATGAATCTTGTTTATGGGTTTATGAGTTTCTTGAGGATTTTTGTCAATCTGCCAGTATTCTTGACAATGTGGAAATTTGGAAATCGACCCATCACAGTACTTTACCAATATTTCCCACTTTTTTCTTTTCAAGTTTATGGTTTTGCATTTGGTTTCAAAAATTAATCTTCTTGCTTGGTTAATCAGTTTCTTGAGGATTTGTATTTACTAATCTTGTTGCAAAATGGGTTTAAATTTGAGAAAATGGGTTTAGCTTTGTCATTCTGTTTAGGGATATGTTCTTTTTCAAGTTTTAAATTTGTCATTTGGTAACAAAATTGAATCTTATTGCTCCGGTTTATCAATTTCTTGAGGATTTTTGACAATCTGTCTACATTATTTGGTTTCAAAAGTTACTCCTGTTGCTGGTTCTATCAGTTTCTAGGATTTTTGTCAAATCTGTTTGCATCATTGGTTTGTGTTTCCTATTATTGTTTTGTTATAAAATCTGTATAAAATTGATAAATTACATGCATATTTGCATGATATCCTCTGGTTATCTAATTTGTCTTGTCTCTATGTTTATAATTTCAATAATGCTAGGAACTATGGAAATCAGAGAAGACATTGGTGATCAAAGTAGTGGAGGTGGAAGTGGAGTCAACCTTCAGATGCCCCTGTTGCGCCCCTCAACACTTGGAAGCGGAGTTGGAGGTGACCTGCTGCCCCACTCAACACCTGCCCCTAATCATGTACAAACTGCACTTGGGCACTTAGAAGCTGCACTTAAGCACATACAAGATGCAGCTCTTCTTCAACAAGATGTAGCACAATATGCAACTCTTCTTCCGCAAGATATTCCAAGGCCTGCACCTCCAACTCGTCTTCAAGTGGTCATGAGGATCAGCATGTGGCCATTAATGCTTGGTATGATTTTTAGTTTATTAAGTTGTTTCCCGCATAGCTTCACAGACAAAGTTAAACACAGAAGTTTATCACGATTTGCCCTTTCACTTTCCTTCACTGCACAAATGACATCAACTGTGGGATACGGGGACATTGTACCTGATAGTGTTTGAGGTAAAGTTCTAACGTCATTGTTGAGTTTTTTTCTTAGTGGAGTGTTGTGCTACGCGGGGGATTTATTTTTGATGACTTTATGTGATTGTTTTATCAAATATCTAGGACTTATGCTAGTTCATTGGTGCGTTAGTGAGCATAGGTTTAACATTTTTGTTAGCTTGTTAGAATTGTTGTGCCACTATTTGCACCTATTTTATGTGTAGTTGCAGGTATGTTGGAGTTTCACAGACTCACAGAATTTAACTACTTGGATTGTTTGTATCTGTCTGTGGTTACCATAACAACGCTTGGATACGGGGATATTGTCATTATGTCGGAGGATGTAGTAATTTTTGCTAGTTTTTGGATATGGTTGTCAACGATCATATATGCTAAGTGTACGTATTACTTAAGTTGTAGACTTGCAAGACGTATGGGAATAGTTTGAGACTTGAGACCACGCAAGTATATTGGTTTGAAATACAATTCTTTTCTAATTTTGCTTATTAAGTTTTATTTTGAAGTATTTCGGATTCCATTTTTCCTACATATTTTTCATTGCTAATAATGTTATACTGAAGATTGGAGAAAGAAAAAAAAATTTGTTGTACTGAAGAATGCTGAAAATTATATTTTATTTAACCTATTTAGGGGCTAGTTATTCGACTAAAGAAAAAAGGATTTATCCTAATCTTCTTCCTTGCTCCATCATCTTCGTCCCTAAAATTCACATCAATCAAGCAATTCAAGTGACAATCGTCGGAAAATCACAACAGTTTCAGT
Source organism: Prunus dulcis (assembly GCF_902201215.1). NCBI lineage: Eukaryota > Viridiplantae > Streptophyta > Magnoliopsida > Rosales > Rosaceae > Prunus > Prunus dulcis. The sequence goes on along the minus strand of NW_023010006.1, from coordinate 39,735 downwards.
CTAACCTTGTCGTTCCCGCCATTCCCTTCTCTGGTGTCACCACCAACTGTTTTTAAAAATAAAAAAAAAAAATCATGGTTAAAAAAATCTTGCTTAAAAAAAGGAGAGAAATTGCAAATTATTAATATTTACTGATTTGGCCATGAGCTTTATAGGTTTACTCCGTGGCTTTTGTAATTGAGTCACGTTGCCCATCAATTTAATCATTAACACAATTAATTGGTTGATGTGGCATAGATATTTTAGTAATTCCAACTATTTAAATATTTGAAATCTAAATTAAATATATTGAGTTCGTTCTATAAATTAGTTAAAAATCAACATATGGGCCCTTATTTTTTAATGACGTGGACTGTATGTGGACAAAATAAAAAAATAAAAAATTATTCAATTAAAAATAAAATAAAAAAATTATTCAATTAAAAAAATATTTTAAAAAAACAAAGGATCAACTTACCGAAGCTCAAATTTTGATTTATTGCACTTTTTGGATTCCCATTTAGAAAGATTATGTACATTTCTCTCTATGAAAATCTGGTTGTAACTGATGTAGGTATTAATTTGGCAAAGTTTCAATTTCAACATTAAATTTCATATTTCAAGTATCTATAGGTGGATTTAATGAAAACAATATGTTTTTTATTTTCCTTTTAAGAATTATACGTGAATTAAGAAATAATCTACTTACCTTTTATGAATAATAATAGTGAACATACTAATACCATGGTGTTCTTTGGTTGTTTGAGCATATATTGTTATCTTGAAAATATAATATACCTAATATTTAAATTTTTATGAATAAAAAGATTACTTATTATCTTATTTTAGTGTGCCTAGGATGTTTTTGTGAATAACGTACCATATACCTATTAATTTTATCTATAAAATAATAGGTATAATTTTTTTTTATTGTACCTATGTTTTTAAATTTTTTGAGTAATAAATTACTTATTATGTGATTGATTTAAATAGAAAATTTAGTTTTTTTCTTTTTCTTTTATAAATGACTAGCTACGCATGTGCCAATCAGTTTTCTTTTTTCTTTTTTATTTTATTTTTAAAATTAAGAAAATATAATAAGGGTAGTTATGTTCCATAAAAGTAGGATCTATTATCTGATTTTGTTTTTGATTTTTAATTTTTTTAATATGAAAAAAATGTGAATTTATCATAGTATCCTCATTTAATTAATAATTTCAATTCTTAATGTTTGAATTAACCAAGAGCATTTTCTGGTATTTTGAATTTTTCACAATTCTCTACATTTTTCTTTATATATATATATATATATATAGATAATATACCTATTAATTATTTCAAAGTACCTATTATTTTATGAATAACTAGCCCCTTGGCACATGCTCCCAATTGGTTTTCTTTTTTCTTTTTTCTTTTATTTTTAGAATTAAGAAAAGGTAACATGGGTAGTTATGTTCCATAAAAATATGACCTATTATATGATTTTAGTTTTAGTTTTATTTTTTTAATATGAAAAAAATGAATTTACCATATTATCCTCATTTAATTAATAATTTCAATTCTTAATGTTTGAATTAACCAAGCGCATGGGTAGTCATATAATGTAATATATATATAGGTGTAGGGGCTTTTTCGCTTCGGCAGCTACATATAGGTTGGGCTGCCGTAAGGTGCAAATAGGTGAAATTACCCCTGCGTTTGAGTTCAATAATCAGACCCCATGAATACTTCGAAAGGGTAGCTGAGTCTTAAGAAGTACCTTGGTTACCTTCACCAGCAAAACTAACAATCGCTTACAGATAAATACTTAGCTAGGCATGAGAGGCTTGTGGCATGAAAGCAAAGCAGTTATGAGTTTAGCATTAAAGAGAGAGAGAGAGAGCTGTGAGTTCCTATGAGAAACAGGGGTTCCAAGGAAAGAGGGAATGGATTCTATGAGGGTTTGTTGAAGAGAGAGAGAGAGAGAGATGAAGCAAAAACTAATCTCGTATTCATTTGCAGGTTGGATTGCGGCATGTTCGTCATGTTCTACATATGGATAAAATAGCACAAGGACAGCCCATTCCAAAAAGTGTGGACAAGAATTTCACGAATGAATATCGACAACAATATGTCACAAAACTCCTACACCACAAACACTGTGTAATTAATCGTCTCTAGTGATTTGCCTTTCGTTAACTCAAGACAATATGTTTCTTAATTCCTCTAGGGCATGTTTGGTAGGCCTCACTAACCTGGACTGGACAAAATAGCACTTAAAACCCATGTTTGGTAAGAGGGAGGACTAACTTAAATGAGACTATGCAGTCCAACAGTGAAAAAAATGGCTCACTAGCTCCTCTAATATAATGAGCCTAAAATGTGGTTCACAAAATAGTACTGTCGCTAAACTGAACAGGTGAGTCCAACACACTGGCCTGGCTTCTCTTCCCTGACGCCATTCATCACTTTCTCTTCCGCAACTTCCCTACCTCAACAAAATTGAAGCTCCAAGAAATATATTTTCTTGATTGAAAAAACTAAAACTCCAAGATCTGATTGGACCCAACAATAAAAGAAAAAAAACGTATTTTTAGAATTTCTTCCGATCCAACTCTGGAAACCCATCTCCTCCGACCCATCGTCGTCCACTGCATTGCCCCCAACCCCAACAACATCAATGGCTCCCTCTCATTTCTCTGCCCCCAACCCCAGCAACATCTATTGGTTTATTTTTTTAAAAAAAAAAAAAAAAACCTGATATGGATTTGGTTGAAGAAAGAGAGGGGAAAGAGAGAAAAATAAGAAGAGAGAAGGAGGAGGGGAGGGGGGCTTTGTTGTCGAATAAAGAGAAGAGAAGGGAGGAGGATGGATGGAGAGAGGAAGAGAGGACGGAAGGGGTGGGTGGGGTTTGGGATATTTGTTTTGGGTTAAAAATATTATCTTTAAGAATATTAAAAATCAGCTTCTTTAAAAAAATATAAGAATTTTTATTTATTTATTATTGTTTTAAATCTTTGAATTGGATTTCTTTGCAACATTTATTTATTTTAAGTCAAAATTCTTAATTAAATTTAAATATTATAAGAATTATTTTTTAGTCCGACACTGCACCAAACATAGGTCTTCACTATTTTTACAATCCAACTTCTTAGTCCGACGCAGCACCAAACGTAGGTCAGCACTTAATCCAGCTTAGTCCAATCCGAGCTAATCCAAGACAGTCCCAGGATTTAGTCCAGTCCATGACAGTCCGCCGTACCAAACGACCCCCTAGATGTTTGTAAATATTTCTAGTTATGGTATATGAGAGCATATGTCCTATACATATAAACTGTAATATAATCTTGGAACAGGATGCAACAAAACGAAAAGGAAACAACAAACTGCACTGAATTTTCTGGTCAAATACTGCAACAAATTAAAATTGCAGTGCAGTTTATATAAATAAATAAATAATCTGCTCAAAAAATGTGAAAAGAACCTCAAGGCAAAGCCATAATCAAAGTACTAAAACTTTGTTCAAAACACATTTAAGTAGGTCAGCAATTGTAACATTCCAATATACTTGCAAAAATTATTCTGAAATTGAATTATGGAACAGGAAACTGCACTACAGTTTCTGATCAAAATCTGCAACAAACAAACAGAAACTGCTGCTCTAATGTGATGTGAAAAGAAACCAAAAGGTAAAGGCATAATCAAGGTACTAAAACTAATATCAAAACACATTTAACTCCTTGAGCAGTTATAACATTCCCACAGACTAGCAAAAAGTATTCTTAAATTGAATTATGGAACAAGAAACTGCACTGTCGTTTCTGGTCAAAATCTGCAACAAATAAACAAAAACTGCAGTGCAGTTTCTGCAACAAAATCTGCTCAAATATGAAAACAAGCATTGAATGGCAGTAAAAAAACTAATATCCACTCATGAAACAATTGTATAATTTTCATTAACTTCAAAAAGAATCATAATATCCAATTCGAAGCTGTGTAGCCAATATAGAAGCCAAATGTTGAAGAAACCAAGTCCAATTCTCCTCTGTCTCAGAATCAACAACTCCAAAATCTATAGGATAAAACCCTGCAAAACAAAACCAAAAGCACAAGTATAAGCAAAAAAGGGAAACTGCAGTGCAGTTTATGAAAACAAATCTGCTCAAATTTGAAAGGAAACCAAAAGCCAAATCCATGATCCAAGTACTAAAACGAAGTTTAAAACACATTTAAGTTCATAAGCAGTTGTAACATTCCCACAGACATGCAAAAATTATTAAGAAAATCGAATTATGAAGCAAGAAACTGCAATGCAGTTTCTGCTAAAAAATTGCAACAAATGAAATCTGCAATACATTACAGTAACTATACTTTGATTTCCATTCTTTCCCGAAGCACAGAGAAGTTGCCCCTTGTACTTGCTCTTCAAAAACGTAGCATCAATGAACAACAAGGGTATTCAATATTGAAATCCAGCAATGCAACTACCAAACGACACAAAAAATCATCGAAAGCGATTAAATCCAGCTTCACATTCAAGAGTGCAGAGAGAACCAATGTTAGTTTTCTTTACGGTGTCCACATACCACACTAACATCTTGAAGGACTTCGGCTCATCACCGTGAACGTCCAATTTAGCTAGCTTTTTGCCAAACCACGTGGTAGTATGAAATGTCTATACCATAATAATCTTTGAACTCGTGTATAATCTCAACTGGCTTCAACTCTGGTTTTGCACGAATTCTGTCCACAATGAGGGAGGACACCACACGAGACCTCATCATCTTACTCTTTGATTCCCGTATCCGACCCGCACATATATGAACATTATTTAATGTATGAATTACAAAACAGCCAGTAGCTTCACAACGAGAAGCATAAACACGCTAGCTATAACCCTCCAATTTCTTATTCGAACAAACAGCAACCACCGGCTTCTTGTCATTGCCGGCATATAAAAAAATTAAATCCTACTTCAAGAGCGTACTTGCACAATTTCAACCGGAACTCCTCTGCACCACCATCAAACTTCTGCCCTACATGATGTATGTACGTCTCCCACTCATTCGACAACAAAGGCTTAGCACTTGCTCTCTTAGACCTGCCCAAAAATTTGTTTCACATGCAATCAACTCCTTATTTACACAAAAATCACCACTATATTTACTGCTCCCGCATAAATCCTTCACTAAAATATCAACAGTCTTCTTATTTGATATCAACTAAAATGTCCTCATCAGTCCAAATCACTATCCGTTTCTAGAAAACAACTCGGATAACTGGGCACCGAATACCGTAACGGGAAACAACCCAACTGACCCCTAAACCTTAGACACAAAGTGACAGGACCCGACCCAAATTTCGCATTGGAATCCGAGCCGGACCCTGTGCGTGTCCGACACCTGGCGGATGTCGGCACGAATGACCTAATTGCCCTTCTATACAAAGCATGATAAAATAATAAGGTTGACTCCTACTGAAAAATCGGCAGAGTCTCCCTTGTAACTGGATCAATACCAACACATTTACACCTGCCAAACAAGTATATATATATATACAACCAACTGCCAGCATACATATATATATATATATATTTCAACAGTTACATTCTAAGTCTAGGGCAAATTATCAAAGCGACAACTAAGAATTTACAAAGGAGTCAATCCTTTTACAAAACAAAAAGTCATACATCAAAAGAAAAGCGCGGAAGGTGGTAAACAGCCCGGTGGTTGATTCATGTGCACGCCTACTGCCTGGGGGCGCAAAACATTAAAAAGGGTGAGCGGACCCAAAAACAAAGTTTAGAAAAATACATAAGAACATACTAACCCCACTGTAAAAACAGTTATACAAACTAAATTCTTCTCTTTATGCACTCAGAAATCAATGCACTCAGATAATTATACATGTATATAAGCCAATCATACTCATGGTCAACATTAATTTCTTAAGTCATTGAAAACAGTTTAAAACTACCACCTAGGTGTACCCTTTATTTCCGTCAATTCCTTATATCCATCAATTCCTTGCATCACCATGGGTGATACGTACTCGTAAGTCTCAGTGACACGAGGTCAGTCCGAGACGCAACTCGCAGGATTCAGGGGACCGTAGTCCATCTAATCCGCATTACTCGCTCCACACGAGTTCGAGTACCAAAGAACTCGTGGGGCAACTGTCAAGCATGCAAACTAAACCGAAGGCAACCAATACAATCCGAAGGCAACATTTAATCTGAAGGCAACATTTATAGATCTGGGTACAAGGTGGTTTAGGAAAATGTAAAATATTCAAAAGCATAGAGCAGCTTTTAACACTAATCTTTGAATAACATTTATTCAAGATCAAATACTGAAACTGAAACTGAACTGCTTCAATTCATTTATAAAACTAAAGAGTCCACTCACTGGTAGTCCGTGCTCGCTGGACTTCTTAAAGGTCCCTCCTGTGGGTCAACTGGTGACCGGGTGCCTGATTCAATGACCATAATATTCTATTAATACAATATAGTATTAATTTTAAAAAACCTGACCCCCGGCTCCTAGAAGTACGTGAGTCAGATTAAAGTTGTTCCTATGGCCATAAAAGCTTTCCTTCCACCTGGGATAGTTTAGCAGTATCTTGAGACTCAAAAAGCTCTAAAGTCCCAAAAAGTCAACCAGGGACCCCGCGGGTCCATGACCTCACAATATGATCCGGAAGCCTCTAGAAGTTTCAATATCTAGGACACAAGTCCCGAGGGTTTGGTCTCGATCGGACGGTCGAATTGATCACGATCGTACAATCGCACGATTTCTAAACCCTAGCTCTAGGGTTCGAGATTTCGGAGTATCCGAGACTCCAATTCACGATCCATCAAATCCTACACGATTCTGAAATTTTCTAGAATAACATATCTGAAAAAGATTACGATCCAACGGCTCAACCTTATTGAACCCGAAAATCGCACAATATGTAAAATCCATTGGAGGCTCAAACGGTATCTAAATTGAGATCCGCGAATTCCTACGCTCTCATGACAACCTAAGGATCTCATCGAGACACAGTGCCACTTCACTACCCTCACCCACACGCCGCCACACGCGCCCGCAGCACTGGGTGTCTAAAGTGATTACGTATCGCCAGAAAATCTCAAAACCACATCTCCAAACTCCTACCCTAGGTATAACACCCTATTTGGAGCCACTTTTGTTCTTGGACCTACCCCAAAAACTGACCGGAAGTGGCCGAACTCGGAGGCCAAAAACTGGCTGAATTTCCAATTTGAAAATCAATTACCTACGTTCAAAATCGATGCAATCCTACCCAACCATCAGCTAGAGCATGAAAAATACGTAGAAATCCATACCTTACTCGTCAAATTTGGAGAAGAAATAAGGGAGAAAGAGCGGTTTGAAGATTTGGAAAAACCAGCGCGATTTTGGACGTTTTTCAGCGGCCGGCGAGCTGCTTGCGACGGGAGCGGGCTGAGGCGTGACGGCGGGGTCGGGCCGGTGAGGTCGGCACCGGTGTCGTGGCCTGTGGTGGCCGGAATTGGTGGTTGTGCAAAAACTGGACGGAGGGGGCGACGGTGCTCGCGAGAGAGAGAGAGAGAGAGAGAGAGAGAGAGAGAGAGAGAGGGTAAATTATTCCAAGGGTAAAATTGTCTTTTCCTCTTAATAAATTACTAATTAAATATTAATTAAGGTTTGGGTTATTACACAAAGTCTTTAAAATATCAACCATGGATGACTTTGATGAAACTGAAAACATAATGGTTTCCGACTTATATGTGCACTTGGCAATGACGCACACCTCCATTAGCCTTGAAAATGCAAACAAAACAACAAACAAAAACAGAAAACAATTCAAATCAGTAAATAATATACATGAGCAGTTGTAACATTCCAATAGACTTCCAAATATTAGTCTGAAATCGAATTATGAAACAAGAAACGGCACTGCAGTTTCTAGTCAAAAATTGAAATAACATAAACAACAGGGCACTTTATGAGACAACATACCCTTAAATTTGAATAGAAACCAAAAGAAAGCCATGTTCAAAGTACTAAAACTAATATCAAAACACATTTAACTCCATGAGCAGATGTAACATTGCCTTTATGAAACTAGAAACTGTAATGCAGTTTCTGCCAACATTCCAACAAACAGATGTTGTTTATGACAGAAAATCAAAAAAATTCAAATAGAAACCAAAAGGAAACCACGATAAAAGTACTAAAACCAAATTCCAAAAACATACAAGTCGATATAAACGAAAACAGGTTCTAAAGTACTCATACCCTCAAAACTTAGGACTGCCAAAAATCTCCACAACCAAACAGCACCTTAAAATCAAATCTGATCATGAAACGAAGAAGATAGGATTTATCATTGAACGCCACAAGATCGCGCCACAAAATCAAGCCACAAAACTGAGCTTAAAATACCCAAAAATAACAGTCATTCAGCATGCAAATCGAACAAAAACGTAGCAGACAAAAGAAAATAGAAAAATGAAGAAAATAAAAGGAAAACCTACCAAAAAATTGAGCTCTAACGGCAGATCCACAACCACAGCTCCGAAAACAAAAAAGGAGACGAACGAAAAAGAAAGAGAACTCGCGCGTTGTTTAAACATTCACGAGTAAAAGCGTCATTTAATTTGTAGGTTTACAGATGGGCCAGGCTTTTTAAGAAGAAGAGTAGAATTGTCTTATCAGTTTTAATTTTTAAGCTAGCCCAACGAATCTGGCCCTCTCTTTGGCCTAATCTAAAATAGCAATTTTTTCCTAGGTATTAAAACCAAAACCAAAATACTCAGTATCTCACATACTAATTAGTAAAGTTAATTATGTCTAATACCTAATTTTTCTTATATAATATCACAAAAGAAGAACAAAACATAGGCAAATTAAACAAAGGTTAACCAACATACCTTTATTTATTTATTTATATATAATCAAAATGCAAAAAGGCTCTCAAACACAACACAAGAAGACTCTCAAATGCAAGCAAATTTTTATTTTTATTTCTTGTGAATCTCTTCTACTCCAACACTGAGTTGGAAAACAATCCTCCACAAGACCATATCAGTGCCTTTATCCTCCACAAGACCATATCAGTGCCTTTCTTTCAAAGTTTTTATTTATTTATCAGATTTTTCAAGGTTCTTCCTTTTTTATAGAGAGATATAGATAAATAAATTTAATAATATATTATACACTTCTTTATTAACTTCTTTTTCTTTATTATTTGATTCAACAAAAAACTTGGTAAACATTCTTTTTCTTTACAATTGGAAGTTTCAAGTTAAAGAAAAGATGCTCAAAATCCAAGTTTTATTGTTATTTGTTAATTTGTTATTTGTTATTGTGTTGTGTCCATTATAAAAATTAAAAAATGCTTCCTAATAAACAACTTTATGTAAATCTCAAAAGAAAAAAAGAAAAAGAAGAAGAAATTTTTCCAAGTGTAAGAGAATATTTGAATAAATATTTTGTTAAAAACACCAATGCTTTACTTGAAAATTTACTAAATGCATCTGAGCAGTGTTTAATTCTAATAAAAATTATAATTTTAGTGTTTAATTTGTCTAAAGGAGCACACTTTCGATATTTGCCCAGGGCCTTAGAAAACCATGAATTACATGAAATTTACAAGGTGAGCAATGGCTCTTTGTTTTTTTTTTTTTTCCCCTTTGTAAATTATAAAGGAATTACAAGAACTTTGATGTGAAAATGAATTATATATACCAACTAACTCTTAATTTAAGGTTACTACAAAAAGTCCCTCATCCGCAATCCCCAAAATTATCAACAACAAAAAAATAATGAAAATCTTGAGGAGTGTACAAAAACAAGCCAAACCACACCAAACCGATTAATTAATTATTTTTAAAAATAAATAAATTCTAACAAGGTGTTTGGGGGTGGTAGAAATCCACCTAACCCGGACATGAGAATTGGTCGAGCACGAGAAGAATAGCAGTCTGGCTATTGCTGGAAGCAAGGGTGCGGCCGGGTTTTGTTTGAGGGAGCTGGGCCTTGCGAGACCTAGCCGAGACATGGAAAGAGGCAATCGTAGCAATCCGGGCTGCACAAGATTACGGATAGAGCTAGGAGGGCTGGAATGCGACCGGGGCTGGAGTTAGAGGTGCGGCAGGGGTTCGTTGGGTCGGGCCTACAAAACGACTGGGCACGGCCAGAAAAATATGGGCCTTGAGAGACGTAGCCGAGCAGTTTGAATGAAGCGGGAGAGCTTGGCCAGGGTTTGGAGGCCGGGATTGGAGGAGTTAGCGACAGGAAATGTCAGGGTTCTTGCGGCCGAAATGCTGGAGGACTTGGGATATCTTGCGGCTGGGACCGCTAGAGAAGAGCTTGGAAAATCTCAGCTGAAATTTCGAATAGCTGTAGCCGCCGGATTCTTTGGGCAAGAATCTTTGGGTTTTCTTGCAAAAATGCGGCTAAAGTTCATTTAGGTTGAAACCTCTTTGCTTTTATATATTTTATATATATATATATACAGTCCTGATCTCTTGGACTACAGGGGTCCAAGAGATTTGTGGTCACTCATCGTTAGATGTAAATTCAATGGTTCACTCACTCTTGCACTCCTTTTAAGAAACTTTTTTGAACCGTTGGATTAATATCCAACGATGGGTGACCACAATCTCTTGGACTCCTGCGGTCCAAGAGATCGGGACTATATATATATATGCGCACAAAAATATATATTTATATATACATATACAGTCCTGATCTCTTAGACTATCTGGGTCTAAGAGATTTGTGATCACTCACCGTTGGATGTAAATTTAACTGTTCACTCACTCTTGCACTCATTTTAAGAAACTTTTTTTGAACAATTGAATTAATATCCAACGGTGGGTGACCACAATCTCTTGGACTCCTGTGGTCCAAGAGATCGGGACTCTATACATACATATATATTTATATATATATATATATATATATATTTATATATATATATTCATATTTACATTATATATGAATATATGAAATAATATGAAGTTTAATATATATTATATGGGTGGCAATATAAGAGATATTGGAGGCTCAAGTTTAAGCCACCTATTCACGCCCAGATTTTTGGAGGATTATGTGCACATGACGGAGGTCTCACAAGGAAAGAAATCAAGGGATTTTTATAGTAACTCCGAGTGTTCCAAAGCAAGGAAGAATCAAGCATGTCAGAATATTTCAATCAATATAATCCTACGAATTTAGGGGGCCTTGGAAAGAAAGAAGTTTTAAAAGAGTTGACCTTTGCCATTCAATGGCCAGCCCGTGGGCTGACGAGTGCCCTATATAAACCTTGCTCAATGAAGACATCAGACACACAACATCAGACAAACAAACTTATCTCTCGTCTCGCACTTTTCTTTTCCTAAACTTAGGATTTTATTTTTCAAGCACCTAGTGTTGTGAGTTCTTCCTTTTTTTAGTGTAAGTTTATCTTTCTTGTCATTTAAATTCTTGTTCGATTTATATTTCTTGTCATTTAAATTCAAGTTTATTTCAATTGTTTTACCTTTCATTTTTATCGCACTTCAATTAAGTTTAATTTCAAGTTTATTCTATTTTATCGTTCTTATCGCTTTCATTTCGTTCTTGCTTTATTTATCGCTTTGATTTATTTTATCGCATTTCAATTATTGTCTTTACATTTATACGCACATTTAATTTAATTGCATTATTTTTACATAAAATCCTAAAAATCACAAAACATCAGTACGAAACCTAACCATCCTCGAGCCCGAGGAAGTGAAAGAATCTAGGCTAAGAGGAGGTTCCTTGCTTGGCTGATCAATCGTTTGGTCAGAAGTTAGAAGCACAACACATCCATCTACTCACGTTCCATTCAAGCCCAAATTCGGGGTTTGGAAGTGGCACGCCCCGCATTCAAAAGAAGAATGACCAAAAGTTCCTTCTGTCTGCCGCGCCGGCCGAAAAAAGGGAAACACAGGGGTGTTCTCAAAAACTAGGTGCTCTAAGACACCATCTGAGTGGATAAATTTCCTTTGTCGACCATAAAATAATAATAGTATCCATCCTTGCCCTTGATTGTAGTAAAAATGAAATTCCAACTCATTGTAAGATAAATCAAGTAAATAGTGATGTTAAAGACACGGAGGTATGGATGCCTGTAATGGAGTAACATCCAATAGACGGAAGACATATGAAATATTTGCAATGCAGCCCGCCACATGTTATAAAAAGAAATGCAGTAAGTTAGACAATAATTCCACATGTCCTATGCTTATTGGATGCTACACCAAATTTCTCCCTATAATGAGCAGTCCCCATGTTATGACATCCAATCCACCAAGGACATTGTGATTATTCAATTTTATTCTCTCTCTCTCTCTCTCTCTCTCTCTCTCTCTCTCTCTCTCTCTCTCTCTCTCTCTCTGTGGCGATTCCAACTTTTTTTTGTCGTGTGGGTGCTCTTGCTATTTCAGGGAATCTACATCATATTAAGGACCTTCGGGAGAAACTAATCAAACTAATCAAAGTAAAGAAATTTTTTTTTTTTTTGGGTCAACATCAAAGTAAAAAGTGATCTTAAGGGTAGTCGTTCCGTTTTTATCGGACTTTTTGGAAAAATTAATCAAAGTAAAAAATGATGTTAAAGACAATCGCTCATGTTCTAATAGGCGCCTAGTGAGTGAGCAGCCTCTCACGAGTATGTTTTTTTCTTTCTAGTAAGTAAAAATGTTTTAAGACATTCATGACTAAAATGCTACATACGCGCGATACCTTCTATAGTACTATATCCACAACAATAAGAATGAATGCAAAAGACTTGGCAAATAAGACAACCTACTCTCGACCATATATAGCCATCACAAAGAATGCGTGCTATCAACCCCTTAACATATGAAATCATAACCTATATGCTACACAATGTATAGCTGATTGCTACAAACATGTTCAAATGACATTCATGACCAAAATATCTACACACTTTCTCACCCAAAATTGATACCTTTTGTAGTTTTCACCACAATAAGAAACGAATGCGAAAGACATGGCCAACAAACAGACAACCTACTCTCTCAACAACCACATAGCCAATCACAAACAATGCATGCCTATCAACCCCTTCCCATATCAAATTCAACCAATCACATCCTACCTTTATGAAACTCCAAACCCATTTGATTTCTTCTTGATCACCATAACATTAACACCATTTGACACCACCCAAACTCTCTGCTAGCTTCTCTCTCTCTCTCTCTCTCTCTCTCTTGAACATGGAGAAGAAAAAATTACTCTTGCTCAGAGATGAAGCATTGTTGCAGCACCCAATCCTCCTTCTCCTAGTTCTAGTTCTGGGGTTTGTTGTCATGGACCCACTGCAAATGGGCCCACTAGGAGACCATGAATTTAGGCCAGTGAAGCACAACATTGCACCATACAAGCAAGTCATGGAGAGGTGGCCAAGGGACAATGAGAGCAGGTTAGGGTTTGGGAAGTTGGAGTTTGAAGATGAAGTTTTTGGTCCTGAGTCTTTGGAGTTTGATGCTTTGGGCCGTGGCCCTTACACAGGGTTGGCTGATGGACGCATTGTTAGATGGATGGGCAACGATTTGGGCTGGGAAACGTTTGCGCATGTAACAACAAATTGGTGTGTGTGGTTTATTTCATTAATGTGTCATATTGTCATTGTGTTTATTTCTCTTAATTATAATATAATAAAATGCTAATTAATTATAGTGGATGTGGGCTTTAAAAGGTCAAAGCAGGTTTGTGCTAAGGGCATTGACTCAACCACACACAAGCAATGGAAGCATGAGAAGAAGTGTGGCCGTCCACTTGGCCTGAGATTTGATAAAGAGAGTGGAGATTTGTACATTGCTGATGCCTATTATGGTCTTTTGGTTGTTGGCCCTCAAGGAGGCCTTGCCACTCCCCTGTCAACCCATGTGGAAGGGAAGCCTATTCTTTTTGCAAATGACCTTGATATCCACAAGAATGGATCAATCTTCTTCACTGATACCAGCAAGAGATACAACAGACTGTAAGTGTATATAAAAACTACATATATTTGGGGCAGACGTGGGTAGGCAGGTTGGTTAGCGCAGTAAGCCTGCTTCTTGCACTCAAGTTTGAATTCCCCTCCCGATAGACTTGTATTGAAAAATACATCTATATCTGATTTACTAATCCTAATTAATTAGTGGAAATTAATCAAATTGCAGGAACCATTTCTTTATACTATTGGAAGGAGAATCCACTGGTAGGCTTCTGAGATATGATCCTCCTACTAAGACAACTCATATTGTCTTGGAAGGTTTGGCTTTTCCAAATGGGTTGCAGCTTTCTAAGGACCAAACCTTCCTCCTCTTTACTGAGACCACCAACTGCAGGTAATAATAATAAAACCTGAGGCGTTGGAATTTTTCTTGGAGGACAAAGCTAGGAATCTTAACTTGCATTCAAAATTATAGACATGAGAATAAAGCTTGTTTTGACGTAATTGAAGCTGATTTATCAAGATCAGCTAGGAATTCCTGCCAAACTCAAAGCAAAATCCTTAAAAGAAAAATACCTTATGACAAAATGTCTTTAACCACCATGTCAGTTTCAACGTCATTACCTTTTAACAACACACACTTTTTTTTTAATAGTCGAAAAGGGATTTTTTCTTGTAGTGAATAATAATGTTATATATATATATATATATGTGTGTGTGTAAGATGCCCCATTTATCAAAATCAGCTTGAGTATATAGTCCAATTTGAGCTAGTACCTTGGATAGAGGGTCCTAAAAATATTTCTACTGGTTGATTGAATTTTTGCAGGCTAATGAAATATTGGCTAGAGGGTCCTAAAAATGGGACAGTGGAACTTGTTGCTGACCTTCCAGGTTTTCCAGACAACATAAGAATAAATGAGAAAGGCCAATTCTGGGTTGCCATAGATTGTTGCAGGACCCCAGCACAAGAAGTCCTCTCTCACAATCCATGGATACGGAGTGTCTACTTTCGCTTGCCGATCCGAATGACCTACTTAGCGCGATTTATGGGGATGAAGATGTACACATTGATCTCCCTCTTCAATGAGAAGGGGGAAATTTTGGAAGTTCTCGAGGATCGAAAGGGTGCCGTTATGAAACTTGTGAGTGAAGTTAGGGAAGCAAAGGGCAAACTGTGGATTGGAACTGTGGCTCATAACCACATTGCCACCCTTCCTTACCCTTAAGAATCATTTGGGGCTGTAGATGAATATCTTGTTGTTCATACAAGCCTTTTA
Source organism: Prunus dulcis (assembly GCF_902201215.1). Classification (NCBI taxonomy): domain Eukaryota; kingdom Viridiplantae; phylum Streptophyta; class Magnoliopsida; order Rosales; family Rosaceae; genus Prunus; species Prunus dulcis. The sequence goes on along the minus strand of NW_023010006.1, from coordinate 24,517 downwards.
GCGACAGTATCTTAAATAGGTGGCTTGATTTATGATTTGTGTAACAGTATTGATAATTAGATGATTTGAGGTTTGTGGCTTTTTATTTTTATTTAATGTTCATTTATTTATTTTGGCCTGTGTGACTACTAAGCTTGAAATTTGACATGCGCTTGACATTTTTTATTAATTGTACGGTAAAACTTGTGATTATATTGCTAATTATGTCGTGTGATTGGAAATCATGGTATAAGGATACAAATTAGCTTATAACTCAATAATCAAAATATACATGGAAAGAGACATTGGAGTCATTGGATAGGATTGCATTCATATTTGGAGGTTTTTTTTTTTAATTTATTTAAAGTTTTTCTATTTAGGGCAACTCCACCCATTTGCCCTTAGCCATGGCAAGGGGGGAGATAGGGCAGCCACTATTTACATGAATAGTGGTTGCCCTTGCAAATAGTATTTTGTGTTTCCACCCGTTGTTATGGCTAAGGGCAATTACTATTCATTTTTTTTGTTTTTTTCACAAATTTTTTTACCTAAACAATTCATTTGGATAATATTTTCAAATTAGATTTTTGGGTTTCTACATGTCAATCTTTATTATAAAATTCATATCTCATAATCAGAAAAAAAATTCGGATAAGATTTTGAAAAAATAAAACTTGAAAGTGAAAAAAATATTAAATAGAAAGTGAATAATAGTTGAAAGAGACGAAAATGTATGAGGATTTGGTGTTAAAAGTAAAGAGTATTGGTTGGTATTTATAGAAAAAAAAATTCATTAATTTTTGGGTATTTTTTTTAAAAAAATTTCTAATTTTTTTCATTATTTTATTGCACAAAAATTTGCTGCCGTTAGATTGGAGGAAAAAATCCGATCTAAGAGCCCAAACAACGCCACTTGGATGCTAGCTATAGGCGGCATTGTAGCGCGCTGACATCATCCAAAACTCGGGCTCCAAGTCGGGCCAGCCTCCCCTGAGGGCCAACCCAGTCTGCTGGGGTCCACTTGTTGCCTGGACAAGTCTCTGTTGCTGGAATCACTTTTTTGGCCCAAACACCCCCAGCCCGCGCCCCAGCCTTACTGCTGGAATTGCTCTTTAAACCCCACATTTTTACTTGACCAAAAAAGAAAAAACCCCCCACATTTTTATTTGTTCTGCCCAATACTTATGATTAAGCTCTTAAGTTTTATTATTGTGTAAAAAGACAAAAAAGGTCGTCCAACTTAATACTTAATCCTAGTACTTCTACACACACCTCACCACTCTTCATATTAAGTTTTAGAAAAACACAAACTCCTCTACACCCTATTGCCAGATTACTCTTCTTTTTCAATCTAAGAAACCTGCTACACTCTCATCTTCTCTTCACAAACCCTAAATACTGTATGCAAATAGTGGCTTGTGGGTCGTCAATTGAGGTATATAATGTGAAATTATTTCTTGATTTGGGATTCCTCCCATATTATTGAGAATGATGTGATCAAAGACTTGTTGTAATTCTGTTTATTATCAATACATCGTTTCTCTTAAAATAAAAAAATAAAAAAATGTAGAACATTGCATATGACATCATTGACTAATATTATATTGTTTGATAATAATATGTTTTTATGAATAGTTGATGAGATGCATATGTCATAATATTATATTCAATCATTGACTAATATATATATTGAATAGTTGAGATGCACTACTTAATTGGAGTCGTGATTGGGTGTTGGGAATGGGGTGTAAGGTTTATGAGTTTTTTTTTTTTTTGGCTGGATGTGTATTTAGGGGTAGTTTGGGAAGAGATGGGGTTTTTTCTTAGAAATTGTGGAAATTTGAATTAGAAGTTAGGGTGAACTTAGAATATTGGGTGAACAAAGAGAAATGCGGGGTTTAAATAAATTATTTTTAAAAAAGTTTTTAATTTTTTTTCTTTCACTATACACTAAACACTAAAAAATAAATATTTTCATATATGTTTTTACCTTTGCAAGTGACTCACATCCATCAATGCATTGTGAGTAGAGTTGGGCACAGAGGACCGAAAATCCGCCAAACCAGTTGAACCGAAAACCTGCCAAACCACTTGAATTGAAACAGTTGGTTCGATATGCTTTGATTTTTTATTTTTTTTTTTGTGTGGTCCTCAGAAAAAATAAATAAACAAAACCTCCAGTTCATCGAACCAAACTGGATACATTAAATCATATTTAATTTAATAACTACTTTATACATGGCTTATTTCTATTGGTTTGTTTTAATGTTATGTGCACCTTTGCACAACATATCCTGGCCCTTAGTCACGCAACTTAATCTAGATCAAGTATGGTTCGGTATAGCATATTCAAACCGTAGAATATGGTTCGGCGTACAATTTGGAGCCAAAATCGAACTAAATCAAGTTGAGCCTAAATCCAATTATGAGATTCATATGCATTGGTAGTTGAGAGCCACCTACGTCCGCAGGACCGCATGCAGAACCATTCCTATTAACAAAATACATGGGCAGATAACAAAATTTTAAAAGTTGGTAAGGATATTTCGAGTAATTTTTTTTGGATTTCCTTCAAGCTATAGGCCAAACAGCGAAAGGGTACTCCAAGGCGACTCACACAATTATATAATGTGTAGTTAGAACCTAGAAGCCAGGTCATGGTATTAGGATATACTTCGTTAGACAACCTCCATCTCCATGTAATAGTTATTGCAAAAGTGGACGAGCCAACCAATTTTGCTTTGTTAATGTAGGCCAGCATGAGAGATTCTTTAAGGCACCGAAAAGCCTTTACCAATCATTTTCACAATTAAAAAAGTCAGAGAAAAAAAAAATATATATTAACAAGAGTGATTGCCTTTTGCTTTCTTTGAACAAGACAAAGCCAGCCATAGAAGATCTCGAGCAACAAAAACTAGAGTTAAATTCAGACCCAAAATATATATATATATATATATATATTTATTTATATACTAGTCGTTTTCATAAGATTTTTGTTTGTCAGATTATTATGCTCATAAGAAAGGAATTTAGCATCTATGCGTACCTTTCAAAAATCTAGAAAAGAAACACAAGAAAACAATAATGGTGCGTTTGGATGAGAAAAATAAACTTGGAATTTTAATAAAATTCAGAATTTTTAAATTGACATGAACCAATTCCGGTGTTTGGATAAAAAAACATAGAAATTTAGAAATTCTGCGTGGAAAAAAATATGAAATTTGGAGATCATAAATCCCAAGTTTAAATTCTATATAAAAGTCGTCATTTCTAAAATCGCAAGAGAAATTTAGTTTAAAAAAAAGATAACTTTACAAATAAAGGTTAAATTCCGTGTTTTAAATCAGTCACCCAAACAAGAAACTTTACAAATTCTAGAACATTAATTTTCATCATTTTAAATTCCGTCATTTATGAAATCCTTTGTACTTTTAAATTTCCTCATCCAAACGCGCTCTAAAAGAAACAACTCACGTCACTTGGAACAACTCCAAGCGGAGAAGTTCTTGTATAGGGGTCTGCCTGCCATATGCGTCAACTCCTGAGAGTAGGTGGGTGGGATTCACATGCAAGTGCGCCTTGTCCAGGACAAAAACTTCCATGTGCAGCTGGATGTTATCTAGACAAGAAAATTTTATTTATATCAAGGATACCATTGTGGCGCTATTTCGAGCCAATCGCTATTTTATCATATGTTTTAATTTTATGAAATAACAATATAACTTTCCGATATATAGTGTTGACGTGAGTTTCCTAATTAATCAATGAGATTTATTTACTACTACAAAAATTGAAATAAACAACGAGGAAAAATCGTCGTCTTTTTCTTTTGAAAACCGTCGTTAAATCGACCGCCATCTTTTGAAGGTCAAAACTACGACGGTGATTCACCGTCGTCTATTATTCATAAAGAAGACGCTTTTATTCCAAACCGTCGTCTATTAATTGTAAAGACAACGTTTTTCTAAAATACCGTCGTCTATAGATGTAAAGACGACAGTTTGTCTAATAGAACCGTCATTTATTATATCCAAAGACGTCGGTTTATAATAAAAGCGTCGTTAATATCAGTAAAGATGACGGTTCTAAACTAAAACCGTCATTAATTTTAGTAAAGATGACGGTTTCTACAATAAAACCGTCGTTGATTGTCCTTAAATTTGTCGTCTTATAAGTTCCCACATTGGTACATTGTAGTTTTTTTTTTTTTTTGGTTTCCTTTGATTCTATACAACAATTTTAACTAGAAAAACAACTATAATGCTTTATTAATGAATATACACTCAAAAATTATTTCCTTCATAAAACTTGAAACTTCAATAATTATTACAAAATTAACCAATCTTTATTCCTACGACATACATACTTGCTACCAATTAAATATAAATATTCAATTAATACATGGTAATTAAGTACAATCTTCTCCTAACAAGACCTACATCTAGTACCCTTAATCCAAGCCTTCCTCTCATCCAAACATACAAATGGTGCATGAAATTCACAGAAAAATACGCCAAATGAAATTAATAGTTCAGAAAGACGGGGATGGGGGACATTTAGCTATAACAAAAAGACAATCTACTAGTAGCTCTGCAGAAAATCGCTCCTCTTATCTAAATATTATCAAGCCCTCTTGAGAAAGTTGCCGGCATCATCATCATCATCCCTATCATTTCCTTTCAAGGGATCATCCAAGCTGAAACCACCTTTGTTCTCTCCCAATTGAGCTCCACCACTGCCAAAGCTGTTGTCAGCACCGCCAACAAAGTCATTAGCACCACCAACACCGCCAGCAACACCCAAATTGATGTTATTTCAAAACCACCTCCTTCATCGAAGTTAGGGCGAGGTCTATCAGTAGCATAATTCACCCTTACTCGACAACCATGAAGTTCATGCCCATCCAAGGCCTGGATTGCACTGGATGCCTCCTCGCTATTGGTGAAAGTGATGAACCCAAATCCTCTAGATCTACCAGTTTCACGGTCACTGATGATTCTTGCATCAATAACTTCACCATATTTTGCAAAAGCTTCCTTCAGACTCTGCTCATCTGTCTGGTACGAAATACCTCCAATAAAGAGTTTGTTTGACATGCATCTTACTGCTTGATGGATAGACAGTTTCAAAGGAGATAATTCAGATCTGATATGCTTGTTTGCAGTCCATCTGAGTATATTCCCAATTTTACTTAAGAAAGCCATTGCAATAACCTTGTCCGCTTCTTCTTCTTCTGGGTTTCTTCCTCTTCTGTTCTTCCTCCTTTTCTTCATTTTTTTTGTATTTATTTTAATTCTATTTTATTTATTAATTATGAAAAGTCATATTTACTCTAAAATTTGGTTAAATCTAACAGAAAATTAGACGGTTGGATCAAATGGGCGATTAAAATAGAGTTTATGTACCATTTGGACTAATAATTTAATTAATGGACCAAAATGTAAATCGCATACAAGTTTGGGAACCATTTGAGTAATTTACCCTAAAAACTACATATATTTGGGGCAAACATGGGTAGGTCGGTTGGTTAGAGCAGTAAGTCCGTCCTTTGCACCTGAGTTTGAATTTCGTTCCTTGTAGACTTGTATTAAAAAATTCATATATTTGATTTACTGATCCTAATTAATTAGTGGAAATTAATCAAATTGCAGGAATACTATTAGAAGCAGAATCCACTGGTAGGCTTCTGAGATATGATCCTCCTACTAAGACAACTCATATTGTCTTGGAAGGTTTGGCTTTTCCAAATGGGTTGTAGCTTTCTAAGGACCAAACCTTCCTCCTCTTTACTGAGACCACCAACTGCAGGTAATAATAAAAAAACCTGAGGCGTTGGAATTTTTCTTGGAGGACAAAGCTAGGAATCTTAACTTGCATCCAAAATTATAGATATGAGAATAAAGCTTGTCTTGACGTAATTGAAGCTAATTTAATTATCAAAATCAGCTTGAACATGTCCTAAGTTTAATTTCTATATATTCAACTAGTGTTGTAAAAGTTAAGGAATTCCTGCCAAAAACAAAGCAAAATCCTTACAAGAAAAATACCTTACGACAAAATGCCTTTAACCACCATATCAGTTTCAACGTCAATACCTATTAACAACACACTTTTTTTTTTTAATAGTCGAAAAGGGCTTTTTTCTTGTAGTGAATAATAATGTTATATGTGTGTGTGTGAGATGCCCCGTTTATCAAAATCAACTTGAGTATATATTCCAATTTGGTCTAGTACCTTGGGTAGAGGGTCCTAAAAATATTTCTACTGGTTGATTGAATTTTTGCAGGCTAATGAAATATTGGCTAGAGGGTCCTAAAAATGGGACAGTGGAACTTGTTGCTGACCTTCCAGGTTTTCCAGACAACATAAGAATAAATGAGAAAGGCCAATTCTGGGTTGCCATAGATTGTTGCAGGACCCCAGCACAAGAAATCCTCTCTCACAATCCATGGATATGAAGTGTATACTTTCGCTTGCCGATCCGAATGACCTACTTAGCGCAATTTATGGGGATGAAGATGTACACATTGATCTCCCTCTTCAATGAGAAGGGGGAAATTTTAGAAGTTCTCGAAGATCGAAAGGGTGCCGTTATGAAACTTGTGAGTGAAGTTAGGGAAGCAAAGGGCAAACTGTGGATTGGAACTGTGGCTCATAACCACATTGCCACCCTTCCTTACCCTTAAGAATCATTTGGGGCTGTAGATGAATATCTTGTTGTTCATACAAGCCCTTTAGCAACGATATCATAAATGGGTGGCTTGATTTATGATTTGTGTAACAGTATTGATAATTAGATGATTTGAGGTTTGTGGCTTTTTGTTTTTATTTATATTTAATGTTTTATTTATTTATTTATTTATTTTGGCCTGTGTGACTACTAAGCTTGATTTTTGACATGCGCTTTACATTTTTTATTAATTGTACGGTAAAACTTGTGATTATATTACTAATTATGTCGTGTGATTGGAAATCATGGTATAAAGGGTACAAATTAGATTATAACTCAATAATCAATATACATGGAAAGAGACATTGGATAGGATTGCATTCATATTTGGAGGTTTCCCACACTTTTCTTTGTTGGATTCGGATCCTTTGCTATGATTTTCTTTGTCATGATCTGTTTTACTTTCGTTCTCCATGACATCCCAAAATTTGAGTTCCATCTGTTCTTTCCCCAATTCTTTTTCTCTCTCTAATTTTCCTTCTACAATTTAGAAGACTGTCTTGTTTTTGTACTAAAACTCTTTTTACATTTATTGTTTGGTGTTAAATATTAAGATATTATCGAGATAAGATATTAACCATGGAAATAGGTCGAGATAAGATATGCTCAAACTCTGGGCAAATAAGATCAGGGCTTCATGCACCCAAACAGCTTCAAGCAATCCAAGAACGTAAAGAATTATGAATGCCAACCTTAACCCAAAACCCAACAGGGAAATTAAATTAAATAAATTGCATACAAATATAAAAGAAACCAAATATAGTAAAGAAATGTTGAGCTTTATTTGATTATCTTTAGGAGCATACGGCTGGAGAAAAAACTTGTTGTTACTTTACCTCGCACAAATTCCAAATCATTTGGTTCAATTTCTACGAAAGTTACAAGGCTTTGGTGTGGGGGAGGACGCACAGAGAAGGAAGGAAGAAGAGAAAAAAAAAAAAAAAAATGATGTTAAGTTGGAGTTAGTCAAGTTAGGGTTTTTTTTTCTTTTCCCATTTTTAATTAAGAGTAAATTGGGTTTTTGTTTTGAGAATGATGTGTCTAGTTTAAATCCCTTAGATTAAATTTTAATGAGGTGTCATGTGAAGAACGAAAATAAAGCAGATCATGGCAGAGAAAATCATAAGGGAATATTATTGTGTAAAAAGACAAAAAAAGTCATCCAACTTTATATTTAACCCTAGTACATATACACACCCTACCACTCTTCATATTAAGTTTTAGAAAAACACAAACTCCTTTACATCTTATTGCCAGATTACTCTCCTTTTTCAATCCAAGAAACTTACTATACTCTTATCTTCTCTTCACAAACTCTAAATATGGTATGCAAATAGTGGCTTATGGGTCGCCAATTAAGGTATATAATGTGAGATTCTTGGTTTGGGATTCCTCCCATGATTATTGAGGATGCTGTGATCAAAGACTTGTTGTAATTTTGTGTGTTATCAATACATTGATATCGTTTCTCTTTATTAAAAAAAAAAAATGCAGAACATTGCATTTGACATCATTGACTAATATTATATTGTTTGATCATAATATGTCTTTATGAAGACCAATATCATAATATGTCTTTATGAAGACCAATATATATATATATATATATATATTTATTTATTTATTTATTAAAAAAAATGCATAACACTGGAGTCGTGATTGGGGTGTCGGTTGTGGGATGTAAGGTTGATAAGTTTTTATTTTTTATTTTTCTGTTGGGTTTGTATTTAGTGGTAGTTTGGGTAGATAGTGAGTTTTTCTTAGAAATTGTGAAAATTTGAATTAGAAGTTGGAGTGAACTCAGAATATGCGTGCATGGTTTAAATAGAAATTTTTTTATTTTTTTATTTTTTTGCTTTCACCATACACTAAACACTGAAAAATAAATATTTTCAAATATGTGTTTACCTTTGCAAGTGACTCATATCCATTGATGCATTGTGAGTAGAGCTGGGCATATGGGACCAAAAATCGGTGAAATCGGTTGGTCCGATTCGGCTTGGTTTTTGTTTTTGTTTTTTTTGTGGTTTTGTTTTGATTTGTTTTGTTTTTTGTTTTGGTGAACGGCACATGAATCTGACAAAATTGGTGTTCACGGTTCAGCGCTCGATTCCTGATTTTAAAAACCTCCAGTTAATTTAACCGAACTGGATCCATTAAATCATATTTTATTTATATGTGGCTTATTTCTATTGGTTTGTTTTAATGTTATGTGTTCCTTTGCACAACATATCCTAGCCCTTAGTCACGCAACTTAATCTAGATCAAGTACGATTCGGTACAATATATTCAAACTATAGAATATGGTTCAGTGTACGATTTGGAGTCAAAATCGAACTAAATCAAACTGAACCTAAACCTAATTGTGAGATTCACATGCATTGGCAATTGGTAGCCACCTACTTCCGGCAGGATCGCATGCAGAACCATTCCTATAAACAAAAGGGAGCTTTCAAATAACAAAATTTTAAAAGTTGGTAAGTATATTTCGAGTGATTTTTTTTGGATTTCCTTCAAGCTATAGGCCAAACAGCAAAAGGGTATTTCTCCAAGGCAACTCACACAATTATATAATGTGTAGTTAGAACCTAGAAGCCAGGTCATGGTATTAGGATATGCTTTCGTTAGACAACCTCCATCTCCATGTAATAGTTATTGCAAAAGTGGATGAGCCAATCCATTTTGCTTTGTTAATGTAGGCCAGCACGATAGCTTCTTTAAGGCACCGAAAAGCCTTTACCAATCATTTTCACAATAAAAAAAGTCAGAGAAAAAAAAAATATATATTAACAAGAGTCATTGCCTTTTGCTTTCTTTGAACAAGACAAAGCCAGCCATAGAAGATCTTGAGCAACAAAAACTAAAGTTAAATTCAGACCAAAAAAACGAAGAGAGATTCACTATTATACTTAATATAGGGGCTCAAATTATAAAAATACTATATATAAAATGGACTTTAAAAACACACCCAAAACCCATTTACAACATAACAAATAGACTTTTAACTTCTTATAAATTACAAAACTGTCAACAATTTCTTAAAACAAGCCCAAAACCTCATAAAATACCCAAAACAATCAATAAGGCATCAAAATAATTTAATAATTAATATTAAATTCAATAAGGCCAGTTAATATTTTTTGGGTCTTTTTTGGGTTTGTTTATAAAAATAGTGTGGAATTTATCTATAATATTAGTACTAAGAATGGATATATCACTAAATATCTTAAGAAAGAACTGCTAGCATATACACTTTTTTGTTTTCATAAGATTTTTATTTGTCAGATTATTATGCTCATAAGAAAGGAATTTAGCATCCATGCGTACCTTTCAAAAATCGAGAAAACAAACAAAAAAAGGAAACACAAGAAAACAATAAAAGAAACAACTCACGTCACTTGGAACAACTCCAAGGGGAGAAGTTCTTGTATAGGGGTCTGCCTGCCATATGCGGCATCTCCTGAGAGTAGGTGGGATTCACATGCAAGTGCCCCTTGTCCAGGACAAAAACTTCCATGTGTAGCTGGATGTCATGTTCACGAAAAAAACTTACTTATATTAAGGATATCGTTGTGGTACTATCTCGAGTCAATCACTATTTTATCATATGTTTTAATTTTCTGACATAACAATATAATTTTCCGATATATGGCAATACGTAATAAGTTGGGGATAACGCCCTGATGGTGTCCCCGTAGTCACTTTATGTTTTTTATTATTAAAAAACTATGTAAGCTCACTAGAGTTGCTAAACTCTTTGAATGCCTCATATTCGGTCCAAATTGTGACCAAAAGCCGCTAATGGAGCCGTCGCATTAGAGGATACTTTTGCTCTATAGTTGTCAAAATATGACAAAGGCTTTAATTCAAAGTTTTGTACAAAACAAAGTGGCAAGAAAGTCAAAAAGAAATATTCGAGGGACATTTCCATCATGCAATCAGAGAAAGTACACCCTTAATTCTCGGCACCATTGCCTTTTATTTTTTATTTTTTATATTTTTTGTGCATCAACTGTTTTCACTAGTGGATAAATTAAAAAATTCGACATAGTTTAATTGTATTTTTGTTACATTGGAACGGATAGAATCCTTACTCATTCTAACCCAAAATATTTTTATAGAGATTCAATTGTAACAAAAAGAAAAGATGTATGGAGACTATAAATACATTGCAAAAATATGTAGGTATGACAGTTAGGTTGCCGAAACGACAATTAGGTATGACATTCAGTAATACTTTATATGTGTATATTTGGGTATTTATATATCCTTCTTTTTTTTTTTTCAAATATATTTTTTTGGAAAAAAAGAACGGAAAAGTTGGGCATTATTATAAAATTATAGTACTTTTTAAAATTTAAAATTATCTGAGAACACAATGTGAATGATCGAAATGTAAAGATCAAAAGTAACTTTTGGTCCATGCTGATTTTATTACTTTGGTTCTCGTAGTTTTAATTTTACACATTTTATTATTGTAGTTTTCAATTAAGAAACATAAAGACACTTTTCAATTTCTGTCAAATTCCTCCAAATTTATTTATTATACTACTAAAGAATATATGAAAATTAAAATTTATTTGAAATTACACCCTTATATAATACACAAATTTACTAAATAGGATTTCAAGTTTTGATATCATATAGAAACACACAAGGGACTTGTAGCTTGATAGCACTTACCCTTAGCACTGAGATCTTAAGTTCGATTCTTCTATACCTAATGTTGCTTGTATAAAAAAATATTAAAAGAAAAGTATAAAAAAATATTAAAAGAAAAATATAAAAAAAGTTTGTTAATAAGGAATAAGAAAAGGCAGTTTTATAATAATTTGTTTGATTTATTTTGTAATCATTGCACAAGGAACCAATATCCAATTTAACAGACATTTTTTCTCATATTAATGCCCGAGAAAGAGAAAAGACAAAGCCTGGGGGGATTTGACGTCTCTGCCTCCCCCTTGGCTATATTCTAAGGTAAATTCACCATTTTTTTTTCAATTAATAATTCCAATTATTTTTCACATGAATGTTCTGGAAATAAATTGATATTACAATTAAATTTGAAACGTTGTTTTTGTCAACTTTTGGCGTCCTCGGTACTCTAGATCGCGATCGCAAGCCATTAATTGTGCCAAAAAGTGGAATTATCTGCGTTTAGAATTGGTATGTATCGGTTTGTCTTTGGGAATTTGGCTTCAATTTGTTGGAGTTACTATTTTTTTCTGAATTCTGAACTATCTTGAGCCTTCAATTTGTCGGTCGTTTTAATTCTTAAGACGTTCAAAACGCATTTGGGAACTTACAAACGCCTCCAATGCTGCTAAGCTGAACTGGGTTTTGAGCTTTTGCTTTGGACTTTTTTGACAAGACTATGAGAAGACATTGGTTTGAAAGTTCATATGAATTTTAGATGTATTTGATCATACGGGTTGTTGAGTTTTCTGCAAAATTGTATATATGAAGTTTTGATTTTGAGTTTGATTTTTTTGGTGTAGAGAGGGGTTTGAATTTATTTTCGTTAAACAATGGGGGTTATGTCGAGGCGGATTGTGCCCGCCTGCGGGAACCTCTGCTTCTTCTGTCCTTCAATGCGTGCAAGGTCAAGACAGCCCGTGAAACGCTACAAGAAGTTGCTCACTGATATCTTCCCTCGTAATCAGGTTAATTCTCAGCTTACGCTATGCAATCTCGTTTTAAAAAGATGGATACTTTCTCTGGCAGAAGAAGTTTGGGTTGAATTATCAGTTTTAGAACTACTTATGTATGAAGTGACTTCTTAGTTGCTCAGTGGTGGTTCTATGATTTTTGACAAGGTGATACTTTGGTGCTTATGAGTTAGATCACTAGTCTTGTATATAGATTTAATAGGAATGGAGACTGTGTTGTCAAACCATGCAAAGGATAATCACTGTAAGCTTCATTTCTGTTGCTACTACTGCAACCACGACTTCTTTGATAAGTTGTTTTGTAGGTCTTAGTTGAGACTTTGAATAAGTTGAAGCTTTGTTGAGAAATGTTAGCTTCATGCTAGCAATTTTTTTCTTCTTTAAATCCATGCCGTTTTGATGGTTTTCACACCTGATTTATTGCTTATTCTGAAATATATACCTGGCAGGATGCTGAACCAAATGACAGGAAAATTGGGAAACTTTGTGAATATGCTTTGAAGAACCCACTGCGAATTCCCAAGGTGCTTTTGGATTTCTTGTAGTCTCTTTGACGAGTTCTGGTGTAGAGTTTGAAATTCAAAACTACCACATAATGTTTTCTAATTGAATACTTCATTCCTTCCATTTCACAAAGATTCTGTTTGATTTTCTATGGCTAGTTGTATTTGAGACAAGTTCTAATTTTGGTTTGTAAACTGTTTGAAATGGCACTAGACTCAGATATTAAGAAAATTTGTTGGTTTTCAAATTCTGTTGAATGATGCAAAAATCATGATTCATGCCCGATTGTAAACATTTGGTTTAAGTGCCTACTTATAAGAAGAAATGTCTTCTATTCCATCTTATGTCTTTCAATCTTTCTCCGCACAGATCACTGATAGCCTAGAGCAAAGATGTTACAAGGATTTGCGAAATGAGCACTTTGGGTCTGTTAAAGTGGTGCTATGCATTTATAGGAAGTTGCTATCATCATGTAAGGAGCAAATGTAAGTCTGAAGTAGCTTAATCTTATAATGGATTGGGATTTCAGTAAGCTAAGCTTCAAAATCATGAAAGATAACCTTATACCAGGGAAAGTGTATTATCTAGTTGACTACAACATGGATACCATTGCATCATGTGCAGACACCCAGAAACACTTGCCCCAAAAATTAAACTATTATTAATTTTCCAAAAGTCTACATTCGTTTCAGTATTTTGATCATGTTTATGAATTAACTTATGCATCAAGGGGGAAAGCATCATTCATGCGAAAAGGGTGAGACTGAGATAGTTCATAACCAACCTTTCTTATGCTTGTTCTGATATTTATATGTTTATCCCGTATAAAAAGTTCATATTTTGACATTAGATGCTCTTATATGCTTAGTTCACTATGTTGTTTTGTTAATTCATTTGTGCTCTTCAATGGTTGCAGGCCACTATTTGCCAGTAGTTTACTAGGAATTGTTCGGATTCTTTTGGAACAAAATCGACATGATGAAATGCGGATTCTAGGTTGTAATACTCTCGTTGACTTTATAAATAGCCAGGTAAATGATAAATACAGAGGAGAAGTTTAGACTTTGGGGTATATTATACTTGGTAGCTTTGCATGTAAGGGCTTTTAAATGGGTCCCGTAGAAAATTCACCACTTCATGAATGAAGTTTGTAGTTATTGAAAGGAGATAGCAGTCTCGGTGATGTTCTCAATGTTGACAATGAAAGAAATGTGGTGGTTGAAGGGAATGTCTGCACATCAGATTACCCGATTCTGAAATTGTATATGATGTACAAGGACCTGTTGCATATTGCTTGGATTACTTTAGACCATTGTGTGACGAGTTTTATTGTCTCTAGGTTTACTGTATATGTGTTATGTCATGATGTCATAGATCCTATGCTTTACTTTTTCCATTTGTTGATTGAAACTGACACTTTCAAATAAATGTGTAGATTGATAGTACACATATGTTCAGCCTAGAGGGCCTTATTCCTAAACTTTGTCAAATGGCTCAAGAAGTGGGAGATAATGAAAGAGCTCTACGTCTTCGTTCAGCCGGACTGCAATCTCTGGCTTTTATGGTACATTCCCTTTTTCTAGCTTAGCTTTAATCTCATATGAATTTGGGGATACATGCATGCATGTTTACGTTCAGACTCGATCTTTGTAAAAGTACCCAAACATATGTATTAATGGTCATAACCATATGTACATGTATCATATATGTACGTCTCATGTCATTAGTAATTATTTTTGCATTCTCCTTTTAGATTATTTTAATTTTAAGAAGTACATTAATCTCTTGTGATGTTCACTATTCCCATACTTAACAGTTGTTATTGTTAAAGTATGTTATAATTAGGATTTTAACGTAGTTAGAATGTTTGGTTTCCTATTTATTGTAGGTGGCTGATTTGGTTTCTTTATGTTAAGTAATCTGGTTTCTTAAATTAAGTGATTTGGTTGTTATTGAGTTTCCTATTATAATTAGAGTTGTACTATATTAAAAACCTTTTAGAGTTGGCTTACTCTCTCTCTCTCTCTCTCTCTCTCTCTCTCTCTCGCCACCAGTCGTAGGAAAACATTTAAGATTGGAAAATTTAAAATCATTACTAAAGGGAAGAAATAATGAAATTATGTGTGGCATTTACATTACTTAAACTGAGGGAGACCACCGTTTTGGTACCAACTGATGTGTAAATGCCACGACAATTAATGTTAGCAGCTAGTTACTCAACCTTTCACTTTCCTTCGCTTACTCTCTCTCCACTCCTCTCTCTCCCTCTATCCGCACCACCCACCAGCACAATCCTCTTCCCACTCTCCGTCTTACCCATAGTTACCGGGGTCGCAGGTTCCTCATCTGAATCCCGATCTGGATTGCGACCCAAATTGGTGGATTGAGTGACGACTGTTTGGTTTTGAATGACTGACTTTATGGCCCTTCATTTAATGATAAAACTCTTCCCTATGCATCATTAATGCTGGCATAATAAACTGATGAACTAAGAAACTAAGAATGTCGATAACGGTGTTTACGTGCAATAGTGTTAACTCTGACTTTGATTGATGAGAGTTGACTGCTTACAGAGTTTTCATTTGTTTTACTAATTGCTTCTGTACAGAGATGTATATTTATTGTGCACTTTTTCTGACTTATCATTTGATATTTTGATTTGCTAGTTATCATCATCCTTTCATAGACCATGTGTTCTTTTTCTTCGTTTTGTTGTCATCTTTGGTCAGTTGACTTAGAAAACCTGATTATGTTATCTCGCACATTATGATTTCTCCTTTTCTTTGTACTTCACTATTTCTTTGTAGGTGTGGTTCATGGGTGAGCACTCTCATATTTCAATGGACTTTGACACTGTGAGTAATCTGAACCTCATGTTGCACCTGTTATTTCCAATTTTGACTTGAGCAAGGAATGTGATAGTTTGGCTATCATGAAAAGTAATTTTCTCTTTTGGATGTGTTCTACGAAGTATAGTTCAGTCTTTGAAACATGGCCAAATGAGTGCAGTTGACTTTGCTATCAATTTGAAACTTCTTCTCTGTTCTGGAATAGATCATATCAGTGACTTTGGATAACTACGCGGATATCCATACTAAACCTGGGAGTGCGACGGAAGACAGACAATATTCTGTGTCTCAGGACCAGTGGGTTCAAGGAGTGCTTAAAGCAGAAGTTCATGATTCATCTTTTCCAGTTATTAGTCAGAAGGTTCCTTCACTTCCAAACCTGAAAAACGCTGATTTGGATCCCACAATGTTAGTTTTGTTTTTCCTATAATCTCTTTCATGTGTCACTAGGAAACAGTTTATCTTGCCATAACATTATTTGTTTCTTGTGCCATTTTCTCAGCGATGCCAACAAGAGTCCCTCTTACTGGTCTAGGGTTTGCTTGCGTAATATAGCCAGATTGGCGAAGGAAGCTACAACAGTGCGTCGAGTGCTTGAACCGCTTTTTCAAAGTTTTGATGCTGAGAACCATTGGTCCCCAGATCAACCACTTGCCTATCATGTTTTGATGTATCTGCAGTCACTTCTGGAGGAATCAGGTTTGGATTTTGTGCTTTATTTTTTTTCTTTTAGACATCATGTGTGGATATAATTGATATATGCGGTTTACTTGAACATCAGGAGATAATTCCCATTTGTTATTACATATATTGGTCAAGCATTTGGATCACAAGAATGTTGTCAAACAACCTCGCCTACAAGCTGATATTGTTAATGTCACCACACAAATAGCACAAGGTGCTAAGCAGCAGGCATCAGTTGCGATTACTGGTGCAATATCCGACCTGATAAAACATTTACGAAAATGCCTGCAAAATCAAGCTGAGGTATCGAGCCCTGGGAGTACAGATAAATGGAACCCAGATCTTCTGTCGGCACTAGAAAGATGTATCTCACAGCTATCAAATAAGGTTTGTCACTTTCAAATATATTGTAAAAGAACTCAAGAATTCTATGACTATTTTGTAAGAATCTTCATGGATGCAGAAATGAAAGTTTAGGGGAAATTTCATGAGGTATTTTTGTTTGTTCAAGTATGTTGTTTTACTCTCTCTCTCTCTCTCTCTCGTGTGGTAATCAACTGGCGATATAGATTACACAATGAGGGCGTAGCTTCTGCATCCTAAAATACCCTGGCGTTTTTGTCGGTTCAATTAGTGAGCCCTTTCTAGAATTGTATAAGCACTTGTTATTTTGACTATATGATGCAATAGCCAAAACTTGGCTAGAGAAGAATTGTCCTTTGGTGAAGAAGCCCTGGACTAAGCATCTCATTTTCATGAGGCGTCTTTTGGTCCTATGAGTGTTAGTTATTTGTTGTTTAACCTGCACTTTCTTTATTTTAGGTGATTTGAAAGGAAGGGATGCGATAATCCTTCCCTTTCATTGTTTGGTTAAGAAAGGTTCGAGAGATGAGCAATCTTTTGGGTTTTGGAATCTGACCCCCCCCCTCACACACACAAGCCGAGGGATTAAGGAACACAGTCAATTTTCTTGAATCTCAGGAGGACCACTAGTTTCAAGGAGGGTTAAAACCAAAGGTTCATGATTCATCTTTGCAGGTTTAACTTTTTTGGTAAGGAAGTGGAATTATCAAATCTAGTGTTGGTTCAGAAAAAGTTAACTAAAGAGTTGGATTTATCAAACTTTTGTGGAATCGAAGGTCTTTGCAGATGTTCAACTTTTGTAGCTTCTATTTGAAAGAGGATGGGCACCAACACAAGACACTCCAATGCTCAAGTCAGTGTCAAGTGAGCATTTGAGTGATTCTAAGGTTCTATGTTGCATACCTGGATTTCTGCAATCAATCCCTATGTGTAGGCTTGCAGATAGGTCTTGGCCTCCACGCCACTGTGATCCCATTTCTAAGCTCGTGGATCACATTCCTGATATTTTGGTCATGCATGCCTACATGCAAATTCATGCATTCTGAATTTTAGGGATGTTGATCTCATCATTTCTAAAGGGGATGATCGGCCTTGATCAAACGAACATCAGATGTATGGTGTCACTTGAGTTCGTCTACTCTAATCTGATTGGACACATACGTGGTCACATTCAGATACGTGCATGAGTTTTGTTCGTATATCATATTTGTTTATATTTTGACCCTGTTTTCTCGTTCTCAATTTATTTAATTGGTCTCTGTCTCCCATTTTACCATGTGTTCAGTCAATCTATTTCTAGGGTCAAGTTTCCCGTTCATTTCTACTCCTTGTAGTGTACTCAGATTCTTAGTTATTCTATCTACTTATTTTTTCCCCTTTAAAAGTTTCTGCGTATTTACTCATCCTGCTGTTCTCTGTATTCATAATCTTAGTCATCCTTGGTTGCATGATAATGACCTGCACCTGAATATCCTTTGCCATCTCCTTTGCTATCAAAGGTAGTTGCTCTTAACCAGGAACAAAAATACAAAGTTTTCACAAGGCAGGCCTTGTGTAAAAGATGTTTAACTAATTTTGTCCCAAAATGAGTAACATCACGTCACAATTCCATTCCTAGTTTATGCTTGAGTCCCTCTTCTTCTACTATTCCTTTATTTTCAGATGGCGAAACTTGAATGATAAAAAAGTAGGGAGTTATCTGTCCAAGAAAATGTGGCTGGTCCATTTAGGCATGAAAAAAAATTATGGAGGGTGGATTCTTCATGAGTTTTCTCTTGCAAATCTTGTTCTCTTTCTTTCTGGGCCCTCTCAAGCAGTTGGAAAGCCAAAGTACCACCTAAGGGCCTAAGACACGAGTTTTAGCTTGGATTATTGCTCATGGAAAGGTGAGTGCCTGAGACATGGTGAAAAGGAGGGGACCCAATCTGTGTCTGTCTCCTTATTAGTTTGTGATGTGCAAAAGTGATGCAGAAAGTTTGAACCATATGTTGCTCCACTGCCCAGTTGCACAGTCCTTGTGGATGAGATTAATGAGAAAGACCAGTTTGAGTTGGACAATTGGGATCTTGTGATAATTTGTGTGAGAAGTTTAAGTTCTTTTTTTGTTGTTGAAGGGAGGAGTGGGGTTTAGGGAGGGAGGGGGGATGTGGACCTTTAGTTGGACAGTGTTTGTTTTTTTTGGCCATCTTGTGGGCTTTGGTTTCCGGAGTTTAGGGACTGGTCTTTTCATGCTATTTATTCAGATTGGAAATACAAAATACAAAATATACTTGGAAATCAAACAGACTTCAGTGGATACCGGTCATGAACAAGCATGTTATTGGTTTTTATGTGTTGCATTTATTATTGTATTTGTTTTGCTTTTGGGTAGGAACAAACCACTTTTTCTGTGTTGGTACACTCAGTAATACTGTTTCTGATTCACAGGTTGGAGATGTGGGACCCATACTTGATAAGATGGCTGTGGTGCTAGAGAATATTCCAACTAATACAGTTGTAGCTAGGACGACAATCTCTGCTGTTTATCTAACTGCAAAGATGATATCTTCTGTTCCTAATGTATCATATCACAAGAAGGCAAGGCCACTTTCTTTGTTGCACTATACTACTTCATTTTCTAATCATGTTAAACCGTCTAAGTGTTTTATACTCATAACCTGTTCAGGCTTTTCCTGATGCTCTATTTCACCAATTACTCCTAGCAATGGGCCACCCAGACCATGAAACACGAGTTGGAGCACACAGCATTTTCTCTATGGTGCTTATGCCATCTCTGGTTGCTCCTTGGTTAGAGCAGAAAATGAACCCTTTGCAAGCTGTTTCAGCATCTGTTTCTACATTGCAGAAGGTAAAGGATGGAAGTTTCTCTATTCAGGATGAAGGGAAAGACACAGGAGTACCGTTGAATGGAGAACTGGAGAAAGAGGGATGTGAATTATCAGATGTCTATGAGAAACAATTTGGTCAATCTTACAGCTTCAAGAGTGGTTTGACTTGTGGAAGAACAGTATGCGATCTTAAACTCAGTCTATCAATTTAATAAGTCCAAATTCTGTGTTTTTGTTAAGGGTAAGTATTTAATTCAAATCTAATTAAATATCTTATCTGAAAACTTCCAGGAACTAACTTCCCTTCGGTTAAGTAGTCACCAAGTGAGTCTTCTGCTTTCATCGATTTGGGTTCAGGCAACATCTGCAACGAATACTCCTGAAAATTTTGAGGCAATGGCCCACACTTATAATGTTGCTTTACTGTTCACACGATCAAAGGTCAGATCTTGGGTATATTATATTTTATGATTATTTCCTAACACCGTTTCTTATCGTTTAAATGGTGCACTTTTGGATACTCCTGACCCTGCTTCCTTGTATTTTTGTCAAAAAATTCTTAGTGAAAATAAAGTCTCTAATAGTTCATATTGCGTTGTATTTGTAATCTGCTTCCCAGGTTTATCCTGGCTTCTTTGAATAAACAAATGATCACTTATGAAAATAAGTGTAATTGTCAGATGTAGTGATGATATATGTGTGCATGCCTAAGTACATTTGGGCTCACTTGTCAATGGCTATCAGTTTCTCTATGGAATCTGCAGCGTTAGAATCCGCTTAAATACATTCTGTATACTTTTGTACATTTTCCAAGTTCAGACTATCATAAGAGGTTCTGGGTATAACCTACATCGAGTAAAGACCCTCAAAAGAAGATTCTAAAAGGTTGAGAGTCCATCTTCTTTGGTTATGTACAAAGGCTCCATGGAAATGGACCGATCTGAACATATGCATAGAAAGGACCAAAAATGGGAGGACATAGCACCACCACACTTCCTTGACCCAAAAAAAAAAAGCACCATCGCACTTCAGTCTCATCTGCTCCTCTATACCGTATAAAGGACATGGCTCCTCCAGATCTGCCATTGTCATGTTGCCTAACTACCTTGATTGCCATCATCTTTCATCTTATCTGCAAACCTAGATATCAGAATAAAGAGGTAAAATAAAAAAATTTAAAAAAAAGTTTAGAAGATTTGTGGTGTCAGATGACTAGAGAGGGCTTTATGAGGTTTAAAGGATAAAATTTTGAAAGCTGTGCTGAAATAGAAATTCATTCCTCCAAGAGACAGAGCAACACTTTGGGATGCAAATTGGTGACTTGGGTTATGTAACAACCAAAACTGGGCATTCCTTTAGGTGGTAAAGTGGATTTTTATGTTAGGTTGTGGTTACCTATGAGTTAAACTGCAGTTTAGCAATGAAATTTACAGTTAGAAAGTACCATGAATTGGATTTTGGAGAGAGTTCTAGAGTGCAGTTGTCATAGAAAGGGGATAAAATTGGGTTTTCAGCTCATTTTAACTTGATGACTTTCTTGCCGTGTGAAAATTATACATTTGTTTTGCTCAGTGGCCTTTCTGAACTCACTAATGTTTCATTTGCTCTTGACTCTTGACAGGCCTCCAGTCACATGGCTTTAGCAAGATGTTTCCAGCTGGCATTCTCCATTAGGGCTATTTCGTTGGATCTAGATGGTAAGTCAAATATATCTTCTTATGATACTTTTGATAGGTAACTACTTATCGGGTGCAGAAAATGGATCAGAATGGTAGCACTATAAAATGAAAGTAGGTTTAACGTGCAGATACTTGAACAATTCTATGTCCTTTTCCTGGTCCTGACTAGCCTGATTGATTTTTTGCTAGAGGGCAGCCTTCTTTTTGTTATCTATTAGCTTTAATTTCTTGTTTTATTATAAGAACAAATGAGGGTAAGGATCATTCAGTACAAAGCGTTATTTCAGTGTTTACCTTGTAATCTATATGCTTAAGTGGTATAATAATAGATAATGATTCTAGGCAGGTTGTATTCTTGAAAGTATTAATGGGTGGCCTCTCTACATATTCCTTGAACTTGGTTTATTGCCCTCTTGGGCCTTTAAAAAAAAAATTTACAAATCATTACTTATGTAAAACGAAAAAAAGAAAAAAAGAAAATAGTGCATCACTTATCAGTTTGCCTAACTTTATCCGTTCATGATTTCAATAAATATCCATCGATGAGAAAACCTTAGCTTTTGTAACTGGAAATCCAATAAATTTTTTATTTTTCTAAAAAGTGAAGCTTGTGGACATGGTGAATGCAATCATTTCGATACACCCCTTCACATGTAGGCTCTTGTACTCTATCTTTGAGCCTAACATGTGAACCAGGTCTGAGGTTTTGGAATTCAAACATGGGACCTCCTTTTCCAAAAGCCTAAGCTATTAGGTTGTGGTGAACTTTGTCTTGTTGAACATATCCTTCTAACTTTTTTGTGGTGAAAATATTCTGATATGTTCTTTGTACATGCTGATTTTAGGAGGTTTGCATCCATCTCGTAGAAGGTCTCTCTTTACCTTGGCATCATACATGCTTGTATTTTCAGCCCGGGCTGGTGACCTCCCAGAGCTTATTCCCATTTTTAAAGCATCTTTGGAAGATAAAATGGTTAATTTCCATATCATAACATTCAGAATAAGGCCCTTTCATTTTTTTCATAATTTTTTGTTTGAATGTTTATGTGTCGAGCTTGACTTTTTGTCAATTTTGTGAATTTTTCAAAATTAACAGGTTGATCCCTGTCTTCAGTTGGTCGACGATACCTGGCTGCAGGCAGTTTCTATTGAGTCTTATAAGGAGAAGATATCATATGGATCGTTGCAGGAGGATGAAGTTGCTACATTTAATTCTCTGTCAGCAGTTGAATTAGATGACCAACTATTAAAAGAAACCGTGATATCCCATTTCATGACTAAATTTGCAAAATTGTCAGAGGTGATATTCATGTTCTCTGATATAATCTCTGAAGCTAATGGTTTTATTGCAACTAGCCTTGATTTGGTGGATCCATCAGATGTTTAACAAAGTAATAGAAATTATGATACCTGCGTCAGAGCCCACATAAATTTTTTAATGTGATCAATATCGTGTGTTTGTTTTTCTTTTAAATGATAGAAGTAATGACAATCTCTGGACAAGCAGTCCATGGCAACAGAGACAAAACTAAAAGAGACTCCTTTTACAAGAAGAATCCTTGTTCGAAACCTGCAAACTGCTCTGTAGTTGAACTAGGAAGGTGAAAGATATTGGGTGCACAAACGTACACATGCAAAGACACCAGTTAATGTTATATCATATCCCACATTCCAGTTACATTGATTAGAAATAAATAAACACCCCTAGCTTGAGACTGCTTCTTAGTATTATCAACTAATAAGCATGGTTGAATCTTCATGCATTTGGTAGGATAACGTGTCCAAGGATTGACCAGATATTTGAAATTAGACCTTAAATGTTAAGTTGTTAATTATTTGAAGAAAAAGTTCTAACTTTCTAGGAGGTATTGGAGCTTTGGCTATCTATCTGTAATATATTCACGCATAATGTTTACACTCACATGTACACACACGGCCCTAGCATTTAACTTTTTCCTTTTTGTTCTCTTCTCTAAAGGATGAATTATCTAGCATCAAGAAGGAACTCTTACAGGGATTTTCACCTGATGATGCATTTCCATTAGGAGCTCCACTATTTATGGAGACACCACGACCATGTTCTCCTCTTGCCCAGATAGACTTCCCTGATTTTGATGAGGTTTGATTTCTTCTATTTGTGTCTCTATCTTTATGGCTTTCAACTATGTTGCATGACAGGGGGTTTTCTCTCAGGTGATGCCTCCAGGTTCCTTGACAGACGATGAAGCCTTCCCTGAACCAAGTGGAAGCCAGTCAGACCGCAAAACATCACTCTCCATCAATACACTTGACATTCTAAGTGTTAATCAGCTCCTGGATTCAGTAAGACAAGCTCTCTTTTATAATCTTTAACTTATTCTGAATTACTTTCAGGCCATTCCCTATGCTGCATGCTTAGTGGCATAGAGGAACAACATTGACATTAAGTTGGTGGACCAGTAATTCCATTTTACCCGCTGGTACATCAATTTTATATTTCAGTTGTGGCCCTTGATAAGCATATGAAAGTAAAGAGTTTGGGAAGATGGATACAAGGTGCATTTTGTGTGCAATTGTCTATTAATTGAAAAGTTCTGGGGACAAAAGGAACAAAAAGTGATCTCTTTCTAAAATCTTCTTGTGTGTAGGACATGCTAAAGTTTTGAAAGTTAGGTAGAATTAACAGTATGACCTTTATAAACACTTAAGGAGGGATAAATTTAGGTACATAACTGTAACCATCTCAGAGGAGGAGATTCAATGTGACAAGCAGATCCTCTTCAAATAATTTGGCAGGTAGATCAATTAGGATTCTTTGTGGTCTATTAGCTTAGGAAATTTCGCCTGCATATGGTTATTAACTTATGTGGTGGTTGTAAATTTGAGGTTTAAAGGTTTGGGTTGTTGAATAAGAACTTGAAGTGTTTGCAAGCTGATTATCAGATGCACATTAGTTAAAATAAAATGTAGAACACCAACAGGCTGCCCAAGACTAACGTGGGATAGATTAAAACATAAAGATCTATAAAAAAATAAGATATAATAGAAACTACCTGCATATAATAGAAAAGAACAAATTATGAGAATCCGTGTGGTCAATCCTATATGATTGGGACAAAGTTAAGGATCATGATCAAAAGATTGTTACTCGATGGCTGAAATTAAAAGGAACCTTGGAAAGGTGCTTGCTGGAAATTTTGGCAGCACGTAATTTCAATTGTTCAGGGTTGGGCCTTTTTATACCAAAATAAAA